>NW_010405318.1:43925-44213 GCF_000710305.1 Buceros rhinoceros silvestris | reverse complement strand
GGGGTTGCGAGGAGAGGGGGGCAGATAGTCACAAATCACTTTTGACATCCCGGGGACTATTTGACCCTAAATTAATTAAAAGTACCGTCTACCCCCATTTTAGCATCTTTCTGATCTCCTTTAATGACCTACACCCTCTAATGATAATTTTGCTCAAGATCTAATTTACTAGAGGAACTTCTTTCGGAATACTATTACGGTCCAAAACCAGCAGCTTTTAATCAGGGCTGTTCCCTAGCAGCAGCAATCAGACTGGCAGGGAGGATGGGCCACCGCTCTAACTCTTGA
>NW_010405318.1:43400-43764 GCF_000710305.1 Buceros rhinoceros silvestris | reverse complement strand
GCTCTACCTCTTGATGCATGTGCTCATTAACAGGGAAGTTCAGAGGAGAACTTCAGAGTGTTGTTGCAGATTTAATACCTTCCTGACTCTAAATTCAAAGACTGTTATCCAGAGTTTACCGGGCAAACTGGTTTTGGTCCACATGAAAGGTTTAGTTAAGACAAATGCTGAGAAATCAAATACTTTGGGTAGGCTTTTTTTTAGTCGAATATTATTTGGGGGATGGTATGTGTAAGTATAAACATATGAGTAAGTGAAAAGAATTTTGGAGGCCTAAAGCACAGGCCTCCTGGGAGCATCCAGGATGCTGGCCAGAGGGGGTTTGGACAGCTAGCAGGAAAACTCAACAATTTTGCCATCGAAG
>NW_010405318.1:38672-43229 GCF_000710305.1 Buceros rhinoceros silvestris | reverse complement strand
TTGTTAACAAATGAGCTGACAATAAAGTCATCTGATGCTGGTCTCTGTTTCCTCTCTAACCTGAATAACCTGAGTGCCTCACTTGGTCAAAAAAGACAACAGATAAAAAAAGACTGGGGTGCTGGATCTATCCAGAAGCCTAACAGTGGAATGCTTTACTCAGTGATGAAAATCCATGCCTTTCCTATGAGGTCTGTCAGAGATACGATGTAGAGGAATGATATATCCTTGTGGGGAAGTGAGAGCCCTGAACTGCTCAAGAGTGGTTCTTGAGCCAGCTAAGGAGGGGGACTACGATTAAGCAATTCAGAGTTCAGCCAGGAGAAAGCATGCTATTATAAAAAAAAAAATTAAAAAATAATTTTTTTTTCAACCAAAGATTGCCTCCTCCCTCACAAGTCTGCAGGTGATTTTTTTCCAACCTGCTCTAAACTTTTACTGTGGAGGCACAGACTGGGCACGGTGTGGCTGGAGGAGGGAAAAGGGAATCCAGGTATCAACGGTTTTTTTTCAACCAAAGATTGCCTCCTCCCTCACAAGTCTGCAGGTGATTTTTTTCCAACCTGCTCTAAACTTTTACTGTGGAGGCACAGACTGGGCACGGTGTGGCTGCAGGAGGAAAAAGGGAATCCAGGTATCACTGGAAATTTCCTCACCTTGTAAGAAAATAACTGGACCTAAATACCCAACAGAGCTGCCATAAAATCTGTTTAAGCTAAAGCTTTTCTCAGAGAGCTCATTTTTAACCCTGAGGCTTTGTAATGAGAGGATGAAAGTAGAAGGTTTTGTTGCCAAGTCATACATAAAATGAAGAGCGCTTTCATAACTAGTTTCACAGCACACCAGTTACTTTGGAAGAGCCATGTCAATTTTCTCTTTTTGCTAGTAATAACCCTTGATGACCTCACCCTGGCGGATGTCTCAGCCGGCTTCTGCCGGTGTCTGCTGCCCAGTGCCTTGGGGAAGCAGCTCTCCCGCACTGATGGGTGACTAGCAAGCACAGCCCTGTGCCTCCGGATGATCTCAAAACAGTCTTCTTTTTATACCCCCTTCTTCCCTTCTTGCACAATCTTGATAGAGGCCTGCCAGCCACAAGGGGTTTGTCCACCTGCCAGAAACTGCCTGTCGCTGCCAAGTTGCCCACAATGAGCTTCAGAGTCTCCACTTGCCAGTGGTGTGGTCACAGTTTTAGAGGCAGCACTACAAAAACCTGGCAGCTTTTACACCGGGACAGCCTGGGTAGCTTCAAAGCTGCTTTTGCTGTGGCCCGTGGTGGTATTTTAATAACATGTCTTCTGTTCAAACTTCTTTTTTCTTGTTTATTTTTTTCTTTAAAAGCCCAGCCTGTTTTGGCACTCAGAGCAAACTATAAAAATTCGGAAACCCACAGATGACTGCTAACTAGGTGTTATGATATAACCTCAGCCAGCAACCAAACACCATGGAGCTACTTGCTCAAATTGAAAAAAGAAAGTAAAACTTGTGGGATGAGATAAGAACAGTTTAATAACTAAAATAAAATGGTAACAATAACTATTAAACATAATAATAATTGTAATGAAAAGGAATATAACAAAAAGAGAGAAAGCAAGCCCTGGAAAAGACAAGTGATGCACAATGCCATTGCTCACCACCTGCTGACTGATGGTGAACAGCTATCTGCCCCCTGGCCAACTCCTCCCAGTTTATTTGGCTAGTTCGGGCCAGCTGTCCTGGCCATGCTCACTGCCAGCTTCTTGTGCACCTGCCCAGTAGCAACACATGGGAAGCTGGAAAGTCCTTAACTGAGGACAAGCAAAACGACTGAATCATCAGTGTGTTACCAACATTACTCTCACACTAAATCCAAATCATAGCACTATTCCAGTTACTAGGAAGAAAATTAGCTCTGTCCCAGACAAAACCAAGTCACTAGGAAATGCGAAAGCTTCATCTAGACTGCTTCTGCCTCTGCCCCAGTCCCCTCCCAAGTGCACCTTTGCTTCCTCAGCAGCTGCTCAAGGTGCCAAAGCTTTGATGCCCAATGCTGTGCCTAGACCTACTTTGCATATTTCCTGAAGAATGATATTTCCAAAAACTTCCCTGGGGAGCCTGCACCTGGGGAGCCTTGCTGGGTTTCGCTCTGGTTATGATTAGTTGACACTTTATGCTCTGTCCTTTGGAGTAATATGAGGAGTTCCCCCCTTTCACTGCCAAACCCGTACTCTAAACAGCTGCAGAGTATTGCATCTTTACTTCTTTGCCAAACAAGTATGAGTTGAGTACTTTTGCCTTGTCTCGTTGATCCCGTCCTACCCCTCTGAGCTTCTTTTGCTTATCTCACATTTTCCCGCTATGTGCTAGTGTCTTCCCAACACCACAGTGCCTCTGGCTGCTCAGCTCTGTGGGGGGGGTTAGCAATCATTGAGCCGTTAGTGCAGAGATGTGCTTCCCTCTTCTTCTCCCATGGGACGCACCTGCAGCTCCCCAAAACCGCAGGAACCTTGACAGTAGATGTGAATAAGCAGAGTTTATGGCAGTTCATCCTCAGGCACAGCCCAGAAATGGCACACTCTGTTGAGTGCTTTGCCACATAGGGTAAATCTGATGCACTAATACTTGTCTAAGGTCTTTTTTTTTTGTTTTATCTTCTAGGTCTCTCTGACTCAGAACAGGGGTGCTGTTAGCTTGCTAAAGGCTGGATGGATTTTATTTTCTATCTGGAAATGAAATATTGGTCCTATTATAATGTCTTGGAAATCTGCCATTGGATTTAGCAGGCCAAAACACTGAGCTGTATTATAATACTGTTGAGGTATTTCAACATACAAAATTATTTTTCTTTAGGAGGAGAGATAAGTAATGAAACAAAACAAAGTTCAGCACCACCGGAAATGCCTTACAACATTTACTCACTACATCCCTGTGGCTTTAGGCTGGTTAAGGAGAGGTACAAAAACTGTGTTATTCCCTACAACATTTTGTTTCAAGTTTTAAGTCACTTGTGTAACTGCCTATTTTATTTCCTAGGGCGGTGTCTGTGTGCAAGTCTCTAGATGCCTCTTGATTCATGCCATATTCACCTCAACACTTGCATTCATTTTAATGTTTTTATTTTCAGTATGTGCGCGTTTCTAGGAAATGAAACTTGTAACTGAAAGCATTTGAGAGGAAATGCTGTTACTTCCGTAAACAATAATTTTCTCAGGAAAAAACCCAAATGTTTTCTCTGCCAAGCACCGAATGGGCAAGTAGGCTCACTGTAAAATGCCGTCTAGATAACTTTAATACTGAACCAGTTGCCTTGTGTCCAGTCAGGCATGACTATTATCCAGGTCCTGTTCATTTAATGCAAGGCATGTTAAAGTTCTATGCAATGTGCAAAATAATTATGGAATATATACATGACATTTTGCATGTAGTTTAAAATGAGAACTGATCTTTTGTGCACATGTGGTACCGCTTGGACAGGTGGTCTTTCAAATGTGGTGTAACTTTAAACTGATACCAAATGTTGTATCCTGTTCTTACAAATTCAACTTCAGCCCTGGCACGTGATAACCAAAATGAAAGGTCAATGTACTTCTAAGATTAAAAAAAATCTATCAATCAGGAGAGAACTTTGCATTTAATTTTTTAAAAACAAAAGAATGTCAAAACTCAAAATGGAAAATCAAATTACACTGTCAAAAACATTTTCTAATTTCTGATTCAATAGCAGCACTTCCTTGTTTTCTGGAGGATAGAATTTCTCTAGTGACTTGATCATGAAACTCTGCACGAGTGTCTGTAACCTCCACTCCAGACAAAGGCGCAGCTTTGGAGGTGTTCCCACATAAGTGACTTGTTTCAATGGAAGCTGGTCTAATCAATGAAAGATCAAGACTGACTGGCCGGGTACAGGAATCTTTATAGAAGTAACTGAGAAAGTTCTACAAAAGGTAAGAATGAGCTATTTTATGATACTCCTTCCCATTATTAAAATATTTAGCAAGGTGAAGTGGAAACCATGTGCATTTTGAGTGGCTCCCCAAAAGCTCCCATGCTGTCATTGGGGAAAAAAAACCAAAACCAAACCTAGGGCTGCTCTGAATGCCTAAAGCAAACCCAGGGCCTGACTCCCTGGAACAACAGCAAGCTTCAGCAGCTGAGCTTCTTGCATATAGCCATCAGCAAACAAGGCAGCGCGAAGAAACCTCAGCCAAAACCATCTATCAGTGTTTCTGTGCAATTCTTTTTAAGAAGAAGATGAAGTCAAGGAGTTATGAGCGGAGGGAGTGAGCCGTGCTCATTAGCCACAGAGGTTCTCAGCCATCTTTGGGAAAGCTCATATACAGAATGTAATTTTCTGGAGCTGTTCCTCTGACACCTTTTCCCAGCATTACAATCATTGGAGAAGCTGCAGGTGGAGATGCCTGGAGAAATTTAAAAGGCAGTAATAAACAGAAGGGTTACATAATATGTTTAAGGTTGCTATTTTTTGACATGAAACATGAAACGTTGAGCTCAAGGAAACAATTATTTGCTATCATCAGGGGCTTCCCCACTGTGCTCCTCCGTGGGCCGCGTGCAGCAGGA
>NW_010405318.1:37111-38600 GCF_000710305.1 Buceros rhinoceros silvestris | reverse complement strand
GTGGGCAGCGTGCAGCAGTAATCAGGTCGTTTTCATCAGCATGCTGCTCAGCAAGTGGGGAACCAAGCATTAGGTTTAAAATAGCAGCAAGTTATTTTCTACACATCCTTCCGCAGTCTTGGACCCGCACTAGCTTTCTATAAATGTATGAATTATTCTCTCTGTTATGCACCAGGACACCGCGGCTGCTTGCAGGGAAGTCAGGTCATACACCCCTTTTATTCATCTTTGACTGCCAGGTGTTGGCTGGCTTCCTGAGTAGGCTTCCTTAGTTAATGATATCTTGTTACAAGAAGCATATGTTACCTATGTGTTTTCTATGACTCCACAACTCTTCCTTACTGTGACTCTTGGGGCTGGTAAGTCAGACACAACTGAAGCCATCCTTGATGCTTAAAGCCCAGTGGCAATGTGTGTCTGGTGCACATTGCCAGCCAACGGCCTCATGGGTTAGCACACGCTTTTTAGAATTACAGAATACTGAATACAATACTTTAAGGTAGAGAGAAAAACAAGGAAATTTGTTTGTTTGTGTTTTGGGGGTTTGGGGTTTTTTTTTTGTCCTCACAGAGCCTAATGATTGCTTGCCCTGGTGGTTCCCTCCTTCCAGGTCCTCTCTCTCTGATCCAGCTTTTGTTGGCTTTTAGGCAAGGGTCCCCCTGCAACACACTTAACAAGCGTGCTTCTGAAGGGCTGCATGCTTGTCTGCATTTCCCTGTTCCTCCTCAGGTGGTGGCCACTGGTAACTTCTGAATCATTGCTTTTTCTCTCTTCTCCTTCTGTCATTTGTTTTACCCCCAGTGCGACTCCAGAGAGGTACAGAGAGACCAGGACAGGGGACCAGTCGCATGCAAGAGCTATCCCTTGCTGTTCGTACTGTGGCTTTGTGACGGTGAGTTTGTAATAGACAAGATAAAGGAATTTATCCTGTGGAAGAAAATAAGGGAGCAAGAAACAGAAAGAAAGCACAAACTGGGGCTTTGACTGTCCCGGCCTGTGGGGCACCTGTGAATGTCCTTTCAGAGGAAGCCTGTTTATGAAGAGGGAAACTGAGCAGGTCTGTGGAAGTGCCTACCTGCAAAAGGATATCACAGCACTCATTTCACTTCATAAGCCTTTTATTTTTAGGAAATTTGGGGGATGTGGAAGGTAGTAGTAGGAGATCTCTGATGGTAATCGCACAGTCCCTGCAGAGAGTATTGTTTGTGCTGATAGGATGGTTTACAGTATCTGTGCAGTATGATTTTTAATGGCTAAGGACAACACTATGGTCATGTCGGGCAAGCCAGCCAGTCAAAACACAGCTTGCAGTCAGGTCTGGTCAACCACTATGAGTGGCAAGTAATTGATTGTCACTAAAGTAACTTTTCGGAGGTTTCTGGGGTTCAGTTTGATGCCTGTGGTCAGTTTCCTGGAGCTGGAGAAACAGATGACATTCAAGGCAGGGAGACACTGGAGGGGCCTTACATGAACACTGCTGGGTCGTCAT
>NW_010405318.1:28768-36913 GCF_000710305.1 Buceros rhinoceros silvestris | reverse complement strand
TCCTGCTGCAGTTGCTGGGCATTTCTGCTTGTGCTGGGTGGAACTGACAGTGCATGATGCAGGCCCTCAGTGACGGCTCTCCAACCAGAGCTCCGGAATGGCAGTAACACATCACTAAAAACCACACGTGTTCAAGTAAGAGATATTCCCTTAGTTCTCTGTCCTTCTGAGACAGCCTCCCCCACCCGTTTTGTTGTTGGGGTTTTGGGGTTTTGGTTTTGTTTTGTTTTTCTATATGGGTTGATTTCATAGAATCATAGAATGGTTTGGGTTGGAAGGGAACTGAAAGATCTAGTTCCAATCCCCCCATTTTCCATTGTTTTTCTCTGTAACAAAAGGAGAAAGCAAAAGCTCTTAGTTTCAGAGTCAGCTAACTGGAAAAAAAATTGTTTTTTCCTAATCTTTAGGAAGCTTGAAGACAATATTCAATGAACTGAGTGACGAGGGCATTATGAGGTACGCGGAGGTGGTGGGTAAAATGGTTTCTCACTTTTTTTCTTTTTAAATGTTAAAATGCATGTGGAATACAAACATTCAGAAGGAATGTCTCAAGCAATTATCTTGGGAGATTTAAGAGGGGCACAGGTACATTCAATAATATGTGTATTGAGAGAGAGATTCAGTTGCTTTAAAAATGTGGGCAGAGGGAACATTTGCTGGAAGAAAATTTATAGAAACAAAAGCGGGGGGGGGGGCAGGGCAGGCAGGAAATAGCTGAAGAAAATGCTGGTTTCTGTGATCCATAAAATACAGGCATAGCTGCTTAGTTGGGATAATTCAGGCTCTTTCCACTGAGTGCCTTAGAGACATGTCCCTGGCTTCTCTTGCAAAAGAGATTAAATTCAGAAGTTAGAGCCATTGTCGATGTAGCAAGACTAAAACCAGAGCAGCTGTTTTTAATTCACTGCCCCGATGTATCTGCAGTGTGTTCCACACTTACGTGAACTAACACCAGATTAGAAACCTTTGTGAGCAGGCTTAGCTCTGAGCCCAAGGGTAGTCTTGTTAGCTAGTACAGGGGTGAAGGTAAGAGATGGGGGGACAACGGAACTTCTCAGGAAATCCAGAGAAGGAAATAATTGAAAATTCATGCATTTACTTATGCTCTTTCCTGGAAACTGCGATAGGAAGGCATCTGTAGGAATAGCTGGAATACAGAAAACACCAGTAACTTGATGAACTGCATTAATGCAGGTGCTGTATAAGAAGGTTTTGGCTTTCAAGATTTTATAGTTGAAGTCATAGCTTCATTTTATATGTTTTGCATCCCCTGAATCACTCTTATCTTCCAAACACACTGTGAAATTAAAAATCCCCCAAACCTGTGCAAAGCCTGCTTCAGTCCGGGGAAGATATAGGAAAGAAGAGGAATGAGAAAGGGAGAAAGGAGGCCTGGGATAACAAGCAGAACCATTCAGCTACAGGATTCTCTGTCTGCCAAGAGCAGAAGAATGACTTTCTAAAATGAGTAGCACGCAAAATGCCGAATGAAGTGAGGATAAGAAGCTCTATCAAATCAACAATTATTTGGCGAAAGGAATAAGTTTTTTGTGGGCTGAAGTCAGCTGAAATGCTAAAAAAGTCTGTTGCCAAATATTACAACTGGAGAACTTCTGCCACATATTTTTGCTGTTCTTCAGAGGTTTTCATGCTACTAAGGTTCCCTGCGCGAGCTGCCTCCTGGTGTGAAGACTGGGGTGCTGCCCCCAAAACTTGATGAAATTTAAAAAGATGAAAATCAGGTTTTAGGGGTGGTCTGAGTGCTGTAAGTAGGGGAGACACAGCATATGTCTTCATAGTCAAAATTCTGTTGTTGCAATCCTTTTTATCCTCCAAGGTGTGCAGGACATGGTGCTGCTGAGCAACTAGTTTTCACAGTTCTGCGGACTGTAGGCTGTGGGGCATTTGGGGTGATTTTAATGAAAAAAAATGGAACTGGAAATTAATTTATAGAAAGACCACATGCTATGTGCAGGGTCTGCATGGGAAAGGCCTTCAATAAGCAACAGGAGATGGTTATATTGATGTCTCAGAGATAAAGAAACAGCCCAGTAGCCCACCTATCCCCAGGCACATGGTGAACATGAGGTTACCTTGTCACTTGGTATTGGCAGTATTGACTCACCCAGGTATTGAGAAACTTTTGGGTTACAATCCCTCCACAACCGCGGCTATGATACAAAGCTCTGAGATTTTAAAAAGTATATACGTTTTGATTGGTTTGGGGGTTTTGTTTTGGTTCGTTTGTTTGGTTGGTTGTTGTTGTTGTTCAGCCTTCTGATTTTTGTATCTCTAAACAGTTGTAATATTTTCCAGACTTTCATCATTCATTTCAAAGTGAAGCTTTGGCAAGCTCCTGGCTTCTCTCTTTTCTGTGTTTTGTCCTCTTCCAGGCTTCATGGCGCCTCCCACCTGTCATTCATGGAGTCTCAAAAGTAAATGCTAAGAGACATAAGGGTGTCTGAGCCAGCTCAGCTCCTTTGGTGGCTCCAGACCTGCTTTGTCCTCTGCCAGCCTGGCTTCTCTCTCCTCTGCTAACACATTAATTTTTTTAGCCACTTGATCACAGTTAATCTCTTTACTGTTGTATTGGAATAATACAATAAAAGGGCAAAAGAAAATCAATAAGAAAGTCTTCACAACCCATCTGTAAATCAGATGAGAGTCCCAGCAAGGCAGTGAGTAAAGTGTTTAACAGACTGTAAGCTTCTTGAATTAAAAACTAATGAGAAATAATAACTGGAAGACTCTAAATTAGCTGTACTCACATCTGGCAATAAAAAGGAAGATGCAAAGGAATCTCTTTACAAGGCACTTGGAAGGAGGGTGGTTTGGGAAGAGAATTTAAATACCTTCCTACCATTAAAAATCTCCCTAGAGCTGGACCTGGGCTGCCCTCTCTTCCATGGTTGAAATTTCACCAGGGCAGCCCAAAAGCCTGGAGCACATGCTGCTTCTGCAGGTCTCTGTGAGGTCCCTTAGCAGATTTCTTCTGTGCTGATGGAAAGGTCCAGCCTGTCCCTCCATACCTGAAACAGCAATTGTGTTGTGGGCAGCGCAACTCCAGTAGAGGTCTGTGCTGGGATCCTTTGGGAGAGTGGTTTTTTCTTCATGGAGGTATTTATATCATGGGATGGGTGGGACACGAAGACCTTAGCCCAGCTGCTTTATTTCTTCCCCCTCCTCCTCTGTCTTTTTTTTTACTCTATAAAAGACTGTAATTTCACAAGCTGTGGAGTTCACACAAGTGTCTGGGCTTGAAGGAGGAATCCCTTCTTCGCTGGATGGCAAAAGAAAGGGTTAAGGTGCAGGTTCAGCTATTCTCTCTCCTTAGAAAACTCACTTATTGCCACCTGCAGGGATTCTGCACAAAAGGCTGAGATGTTTGCACAAGATTCCTTTGTTATTTCTAAGAGTGGAGGTTCCTTACGCTGGCATAAATAATGGCTGAAGGAGGGAGTCTTGTGAAGAAAAGGCAGCCCTGTCTCGGTGAAACGAAGAAAGCAAATAAATGTTGAAGGTTCCAATGTCTGAGCGAAGACCTTTGCCTATTTAACTGCAAAATGAATGTTAAAATACACACCTGTGATTATGGTAGAGCCTAGAGCAGTAATGCTAAACATACATGACAGTGTTACTCAACTCTCCACCCAAATCATGCTAAACATCAGCTAAAAAACAGAGACAAATGGAGTTTGGGTATAAAAAGTTGTGGGAGTAATGCCTCTCTTGGGGGAAAAAGACTGAAGACCTAGCAGGGACAGTCGATGTGCTGTGTGCCTCTTCCTCCACCCAAGACAGGGACAGCTTCTTGGCAAGAATCGCGACTTCATATGGTGAAAATATCCAGGATAGCTTTCTTTTCACTAGCATTGCTATTATATATTAGTTATTAGTGCTACTGCAGCGAGTGCATTTATCAATGGCAATCCCAAATCTATTATATCTGTCATTTTAATAAACTTTGTGTTATTTTTTGGCTTTGCTAAACTGATTCGGCTGAAGTCCTTTCTGGCTCTGGCAGGCAAATGTCAAACTCTTTAAAGTTTTTCTTGTGTTTGTGAGACTCTTTTAGAGAAAGTCCTTCAGGCTCTGTCATTAAAGTCCTGCCTTTAACATGACAGAAAAATTGGTGTGATCAGCAAGATTGCCCTGGATAAACTGCTGCAAAAATGTAAGTGTGCACCAACTTTAATGTGAGTTTTTTAATGGATTTTTTTGAGTCATCATACCTGCTGGCAGACTTTATCTAATCTCTGCAGTTCATAAAAACACATCCTTTCATGTGTTTTCCCCCATACCTCTCCTCACAATGAGGAATTGTTCCCAGCAAATACATATGAATCCACTCCATATTCTGCAAAGCCTCTTTTGCCCAAAGTGAACTTGACAATCAGTGGTCTGCCAAGACTATCAGTTGTATTTGCTGACCTCCTCTCCTCTTTCCTCTGTTCATGACCGTCGAGTGACACTTGACCGGAGAGTATGTGTGCACACAGCTGGGTGCAATGTAACCACACCAAGGCCAGCTTTGAGCCAGCTGGTGCTGCTCCTCCGGGGCAGGATGACCACAGCAGCACTCATGTGGTCCAACCACCCTGAGCACTCAGTGAGTTTCTCAGCGCCTTTTGCATCCCACGCGGAATTTAGTCAAGGCTAGCTAGAAAGCTAGATATTTTAAAGAGCGTTACATACCTGCAATACACTGACCCATAAAAAGTCCTCCACAGACCATCCACAGTTTGCAAACTTCAGGGGGGGCTGGCATCCTAATTGTGTGTTTATTCAGCCCCTATCATAGTGGGCTTCTGGTCAGTGGAAGGTCATCACTGTTGCTGTTGCATGAAAGGTGAAAAACGATAATGCATTAACGATGGCTTGCAGCAAGCTGACGCACAGGCGGAGATGTGACAGATGGTGCACAAAACTAGTTCCTGCTGCTGTAGTGAAAGTAATCTGTTAAAATCTGTAGGTTTTGTCATGTAAGGGTAAATAATATGTTTTTGCCCTGGAGGCAATGAGATCTGGCAGGATAGCAAGTCGCTGGTGTTAAATGGGGTTTCTTCGATGTTTAATCCTTTTTATTTTTCAGTGACTCAACTTCCAGGAGATTTTCTGAATGAGCAAGCACTGTGACTCCTGTTTAGGACGATGACCTGTCAGACCATCAGCCCTCTAGCTTTGCTTGTCTCCCTATCTTGCAACGGCAGGTTTTCTTATGCTTTCTTGCGGGGCGCCCAGGCATCAGGGATACATCTATACTTCATCAGATGTTCTTCAAAATGGACCACTAAGTCCATTTCGAGGATTCTGCATGAGCATTTTAAAAGCTATCCTGCTTGGCTTGCTTCTTGACGTGACTGATTTTGCCCAGTTTTGTGCTACTAATTAATAAGTAATAGCACAAAACTCTAATGGCTCACACTGCAGGAGCCAAGGACTGGCAGAGTGCTCTCCAGCTTTTTTTAGACATCAGTGAGCAAACATCCTGTAGCTCTCCCGATTTACTTGAAGATCTTTCCTGGGCATATACAGCGCTCAGTTGCATCCTTACTTGGGAAAAATAACAACAGTAACAAAAAAAGATAGGGCTGAAGCTGATTAATTTAATGAGGGAGACAGCAAGGAGCAGCCATGAATAAAAAACCCAAACCCTGATCACCAAAGACAGGAACAAATACGTGCTGGCATTTCTATAAAAGCTGAAAGTCCAAAATTTAAATGGGTAGCGGCTAAAAATTCAAATGGATGGATTTTTAAATTACGATATTGTTGAAATAAACATACCAGAAACTCACAGAAAATAAGCTAGGCCACAGGGTAGCACAGCTGCAGATTACATTGTGCTACTCTGTGTTTAAAAAGAGCTTGGAGTCAAATCAGGTAAATAAGTCATTTGTGGCGTAGAGGTAATGGGGAATCCCTGTGGTTTGAAATACTCTGCCTAAAAGGAAAGAATATCGAACAGAGAAATGCTGGTGGCCTTGACTGAGAAACAGGAAGAGTAATGAGAAAACATGAAGTGGCAGAAAATAAAGGAGATTGGAGGTCTCCGTGATGTCCTGGAGCCTGAGTAAATGTTATGAGAAAGTGTGAGGTAGAGATTATGTATGCAGATGCCATAAATAACTGTTTTCTTGCAGCAGCTAGGCAGAGAACACAACTGAGAAAAACCAGTGCCTTGTTTTGCCCTGAGCCATGAGAAGAGCAATGCTATGGATGCATGTACCACACAAGCATTTCAGCACGGTGACCACAGGCACACTCAAATTCGGCAAGTCCACAGGAACAAACAAAAAAATTCCCAGAAAGACCACAGTCTAAAGCTTCAGAAAGGACAAAAGCGTACCAATGAGAGAACATTTTAGAAAATAACGACCCAGTTAAAAAAATGTAATGTTTGCAAATGTCATGGTCACATTTAAAGACATCACGTTGAAAACTCAAGGTAGGGAAATACGTGTTGAAAAAAGACTTCCAGTGCTAGCACAGGTAAGGAGCAAAGAAAGGAAACTAGAAGAAAAAAGGTATCTTGCAAAATAGAGGGGAAAGTACAAATGAGAAAAATAGAAGAGAACACATGTTCTGGGAAAAGGAACGTAAAACCATAACAAAGCAATAGGTAACAAAAAGGTTCTTGGTAGGAGGACACTAAAAGTATGCAACTAATAAGAGAATTGTGAAACATGTCAGAAACAGAAGGTCGCTGGCAGAAACTCATTATAGCCGATAAATGATCAAAGTGTAAAAGAAAGGCAAAGCAATAGCAGGAAAGCCAAATGGGTTAATTGCATTGGTGTTTGCTCCAATTTAGGAGTTCAGTGCAGTTGACACAGGGAAAAAGCTTTAACTGAGCAAGTCCGATGAAAGGTCTCAAGCTGAAGTGACATTAAAAGTCCTTTTAAAACAAACCAATGAAACAGATAACAACAGATCAACAGGACCAGATGGCACTCACGCAGGAGTTTCAGAGCAGCTCTGATATGAAATTGCCAAACTATTAACTGTGGCAAAAACCCCACTGCCTAAATTGGCTTTGCTTAAATTAGCCTCAAGGTCAGAGGAAGTGGGACATGTGATGCCCACTTCTGAAAAAGTCTGTAGAAGAACCCAAGGAACTACACAATCATAAACCTGACTTTCACCTGAGGGGCATTTGTGAGAACCGTTATAAAGAAGAGAATTACTAAACATACAGAGAAATACAAAATAATGGAGAAGAGCCTGCACAGCTTGGAAATCACGGCTCATAAATCTGTTCTTAGGGTTTTGTTTTGGTTCTGGGGTTGTTTTTTTTTTGAGAGTGTGTAGATGAAACTGATCCAGTAGACATGGTGTACTTAGATTCCCCAAAGCTTCTGATGAAGTCTCTTCCTTATATAAACCATGTTGTCATAAGGGTGAAGGTTCTCTTATGGATTACCAAGTAGTTTAAAGACATGAATCTAGGAGCAGGAATACCTGTCAATCTGCACAACAGGGCAAGGTCACCACTCAAGGTCAGACAGGGATGTGTGGTGGCCACAGGGCAGGTCAGTATGCTCACAAGTGGCCTGAAAAATCATTTTCATTGGTGCTGACAAAATTTGCCCACAACATTCGGTGACTTCGAGTAACCAAAATCAAAATTGGTTGTGTAGGGTTACAGAAAGATTCATGGTACTGAATAGCTTGAAAATAAAACAGCAGATGACTGTCAATGTTATCAAGAGGAATAGACTTAATTCTAGTGCACCTAACTTACACGCACAGCAACGGGCCTTGAAGAATTACCACTGAGGAAAACCATTTTGGGTGTTCAAGAAAGTTGCGGCTAAACCCACAGCAGTTGTCAAAAAGGTAAATGGATAGTCAAAAACCAGCAGGAAAGCAACGAGGTGTGTTGCGTATGTGTCTGGTAGGGTTTTGGTAGTGGGGGAAAGGGCTACTGGTGTGGCTCCTGTAAGAAGCTCCCACAGCTTCAAGTCGGATATGCCTCTGGCCAAGGTTGAGCCAATCAGCACCTCTGCAATAACAAGTTTAAGAGAGGAAAATCTGTTGGGTGTGTTGCCTTGTTTTGGGAGTTCTTTTGTTTTGGAGAGGAGTGGTATATGAGAGAGACAACGAGATCTGTGAGGAAGAGGGAGGGGATGTGCACTGAAGCAG
>NW_010405318.1:12557-28688 GCF_000710305.1 Buceros rhinoceros silvestris | reverse complement strand
AGTTCAGGTAGGAAGGAGGTGGGGAGGCACTCTGGAGCAGTCATTCCCCTTCAGCCCATGGTGAGATGGCAGGCTGAGCCCCTGCAGACCATGGAGATCAATGGCGGAGCAGAATCCCTCCTGCAGCCAGTGGGGGACCTCACACAGAGCAGGGGACTGAGTCCAAAGAAGGCCGTGACTCTGAGGGAAGCCTGCACTGGAGCAGTCCATCGCTGAGGTCTGCAGAAGACATCTACAATGGTTGGAGAAGTTCGTGAAGGACTGTCTCCTGTGGGAGGGACCCCAAGCTGCATCAGGGGACGACTGTGAAGAGTCATCCCCCTGAGGAGGAGGAAGCAGAATGGGCTGGAACAATCCCCATTCCCTGCCCCCCTGTGCTGCTGTGGGGGGAGAAGGTAGAGAATCAGGAGCCTGGGAAGAAGGAAGGGTTGAGGGGAAGGCATTTTTAAGATTCGGTTGTATTTATCACTCTTCTACTCTGATTTAATTGGTAAACTGGTGGTGTTATTTTGTTTAAATCGAATTGATTTTGTTTCCCCAAGTTGAGCCTGTATGCCTGTGAACATACCTGGTGCGTAAGCCTTCTTTGACCTTTGTCTTGACCCTTGAGCCTTTTGTTGCATTTTCTCCCTCTCATCCCACTGGGGGCAGGGTACGAGTGAGCAAGCAGCTGTATGGTGTTTAGTGCCAGCTGGATGGGCTCAAACTATGACATGAGGGAATAAAGCAGGATGTTTTGGCATTTTGTAGACCCACGGTGCGCTATCATCTTGAGAGGTTCATGTTGCCCTGCTCCTGTCATCACAGGAAAGATGTAAGAAGAACCAGAAAAGACAGAGTGGCAAAGCTGGTGAGAGCTGTGGAGCAATTGCTGTATGAGTAGAAATGAAAAAAGATAGAGACAGCTAGGGAGAGAAGATATGGCAGGAGTCTGTAAAATCAAACACACCATGGAGGAAGTGAATAAGGAGTGATTACTTGCTCTGCACCTATTCGGCGCCTGTCAAATCACTCAGATACAATTTCCTGCTGCTGGCCCGTTACAGAGACATGAGCTACTTAGTCAGACCTTTGCTCCAAACAAGCATGAGAACCATGAAGAAAAGGAGATTGTTTTTTTCTCTCTTGTAATTTAGTGGTGCTTTAGCTGGGACTGTTGATTTGTGCAGATCATGGTGACTTCCATAAAGTCATGATTCACAGGGTCAGTGACATTGTGGCTTTGAGCTGCTACCGCTGCTTTGCCTGCATATTTTCAGTGAAGTTTCTGCCCAGTAAGGAGACAACACATTTTCTATGGACGAAGCTCTAACTGCCCACAATATTTCAATTTAAATATTTGCTGATGATTGTCCCCAGAAGAGGAGATAATTTTGATTGTTCTGTTAAGGTTCAGTGGCTTATGACTCTTATTATGAAAGAACACTAACCTGAAACCATGTCTGATGGCATTTGTGGTCATTAGATGCTATCTCGTGTAGTCATGAAATTGATGTTTCTTTTTCAGCGGTTTTGGTTTGGGTTTGGTTTGTTTTTTTTTTTTCATGCCACAGGCTTTTTCCATTCAGTAATATTTTATCTGTGCTGCTTCAGTCTTTTGAAATCAGATGAAGATTTCTGTAGCTTGGAAGAGATGAACCATCGTCATTTAAACAAAACAGAGATTTTAGAAGGGGTTAAGACACAGTCCTGTTCAACACCACATATTGTGACTGTGGTGGAAACAGCCACTTAATCCGTCTATATATTATTTCCCACATCCCTAAATCAGGATTTTTGTGTGCAGAACAGAGCCTTTTGGAATAAAATAGTGACATATGTGCAAACTGATCAGGAATCCTGAATGATGGTCAGGTTGTACTGACTTGCAAGTTGGATGAAGACAAGAACAGCAACACTCAAACCCCATCTCATGCCTCAGCCAGAGTCAAATGTAGTTCTGAATCCTGAATTCAAAGCTTGAGCTCTTCCCCTTGCCACTGAAGCCTTATGCAAAATTTTGGGTCTGAACTCATTATTTTGATCCAAAGCTAAACTTGGTGCTTCTCTGACTGTGTGGATACATACAAATTCAAAACTGGGCAGAAGGGAATGGGTGAGGAGCCATATGCTGCAGAGGGAATGATATTGTGCAGGTGAATAGGATGCTGATTGGCTTTATAACAATATTTATACCTAATATATATATAATAATATACCTAAGACTTTTGCTTTATTATATAATTAACAAAAATATTGCTTTGTGTATTTTGGAGGGGATGGATGTTCCAGCTGATGCTGGGGGACCTGCGTTTGCAAAGTCTGTTTCTCTGCAATTACTGTGTGTTTCGTGTCATTTTTCATTGATAATTCACAGAAAGGGTCGGAGAGAGAAAAAAAGAAGAAAAAAATATTCAGCTTGTGACTCTTCGCTGCCTGCTGCAGTGCGATCTGGTCATACCAAAGAAACTCATGCAGGAAGCCATCTAACACCCTAGAGGCACAGAGTGCAGCACAAGCTAACCTCTTGTGGAAAGCAGGGAACACCAGCCTGTGCCAGTCTCTGTGCTGTGAGTGGGAACATTATCTAGTGTAAAAATAGGTTGTATACCTCTACACTGCACTGAAACGTGCAGCTTGCATCCATCCATAGGGATGCAAATATTATTTTCTATAAAGACATTGTGGATCCCAATTACATAAATTCAGTTTGCCATCTCTAAAAAATTAGTAAAATTACCTGACAAACAGGACCTGTGGTTAGCTGAATTTTGGGGAGGGTTCCCTTTGGAGGTGCCTGAGAAGAGTAAGAGATTTTATGGCTAGGATGGTGTCCTGCATCCTGGGCAGCAGAGGATATTGACTTGAACCTGTTGCAGGGGAGCAGTGGATTTCCTTACACAGGAGTAAAGGTTTCACTAGTCTCTTTCCTGGCACAAGACAGCATTCAATCTATCTTTCTCATACCATTTCTCCGAAAACCTCTTTCCATCTTGCAGGCTCTCCTGATGCACAACCTTTGGCCATTATATGGCTTGGGTATCCTGCTCTCTCTGCTGAGTTAAGCATGTCCTGAAGCAAGGCTAGGACTGTCACCTGTGTCAGGATGCGACATCCCACCAGAGAGCCAACCCTGCCACGTGGGCAGACATGCAAGTGAGGCAGGTACCGCTCTGTGGTACTGAGAAGCCACTAGGAGTCTCACTTGGTGGCTTACAGACTTACAATCTGATGATGGTCTTAAAAGGCAATCAAAACCACCACCTTTCATTTTTCTGGAAAAAAGTCTGGTGGGAGAAAAAAGGGTTATTTTTGGTGTTTACATTCAACAAGCATGCTAGCTCAAGGGTGGTCTACTGCAGATAATCGTATATTCCCATTCAGAAGGAAGTGCTTATAAGGAGAGTGGTATATTAAAGTAGGTAACTACTTAACTACATGAAAATCAATGGCGGGAGGGTATGTTCAGGGCTGAATTACAACAGATCCTCCATGTCCTCATTTCTCTTAAGCTTGAGGAAAGGCAGACTTGAGCCATTCAGTAGTGAAAGTCTTTAGAAGTTATTCTTGTGACATTCCCAGGTGCAAACATAAATTTTCAGGCACCGATTGGCATCATGCTTTCTAGCAAGACTAACCTTGGGCAGGTAATATGCCAGCATGACAAGAGGAGTAAAGAGCAGTCAGAAACAGATGGGTTCCCAAGCCACATTGCAGGCTATCATTTTAACCAAGTTTGGTTCAAATTCCCAAATTTCAGCGCTGCCTTTTAAGAGTTCTGTGACTCCAGATGTATCCAGGTAAAAACTGGGATGCCCAGAAACAAAAATAAGTCTGACAAGGAGAATTTTCTCTGGTAACTCTGCGGGTGCTTGCAGCTAAAGTGATCTTTAAGTTTTTTAGTTTTTTCCCCAGAACAGTTATGGAACTAATGTAGTTGCACTGTGTAATAAGAAATCAATGAAGTTTGTATGCAATGAGAACTAGAGGAACTTTAATCTAACATGCAAAACCATAGAGAACTCTGAAAGAAAAGTAGTTGTAAAGTGAAGAGAGAAACAGTTCAATTTCAGATGAGATTTAGAGCCGTTATTCAGAGCTTTATCTAGCCCAGAATTTTTTGTTTGTTCGTTTCGGCAAATACCAGCACAATTAAAACAGTGTAGAAAATCTCTTTAGTATGCTCATGGGCAACAATAACCTTTACAGCTTTGCAAAACTCACAGATAGTAGCCCCCTTTTTCCACTAAGGTTCACTATAAAAGGATTACAGACCAAAGGAGGAATTGTTTCTGCTCCTACCGTCTTAAACTAACCTTTATGTCCTTTGGCTCCACCTTTAGGGGCTGACCAAAAAAATTGATCATGAGCAAGTAGGACTGTTTCCAGTCTCAGTGACCCTCAGCAGATGCCCTTGTAGGCCTGGTAGGGGTCTGACCTGGATCTGTATGTGAGACAGGGTTGCTTAAAAAAACAAACAAACAAACAAACAAAAACCCAAACCAACAAAACAGCTAGGATGGTCTACATAGGTGCTGTGTAACCACTTTCCTAAGTGAGCTCAGGAAGGTAACATATACTCTGCAACAGAGCAGAAAGTACAGAAGCAAGAAATGGTGCTGTGCATGAATCCAAGTCACCCTAGGGATGCAACGAAGTGTTGGAATAACTTTCAGGGCTTCACTAGAGAAGACCCAAAGGACAATTATCACCAGGTTTAGACCTGGATGCAGCTAACGGTGTCCCTAGCACTGTCTGGCTTAATACTACCGAGAACTGTTGCTAACCTGCCAGATTAAAGTACTTAAATTACATGACACTGGTAGAGCCGGAAAACAAAGAGGTGCTGTGCCTCACGGATGGGCAAAGGTGAAGTGGGACTGCAGAAGGTAAGTCCTGCCGTCACAGCTGACTCCTACATTTGGGCACCTGAGTTCCATTACTGTCTCATTCACATGGTTCTGCTCTTGGACCCTAGCTGAGGGTTGGCAGGATTTCCATTTGAGGATATTTTAAATGTGTTTTCCTTTTGTTCCTTCTCCCAAAGCAGTGATTTTAGAAGGCCAGAAGGATTTCTTCTGAGCGTTCTAGGTTTTGAGGGCATTGTGGTTGAGGAATCCTTTATGCAAGACTCTTAAAACTTTGGAGAAACATTTTAGCATTGTTTTACATTGGACTTCTTTTTAATAGTTTTGAGACAGCTCTGGAGAATAAATAGCTGTCAGAACAGAATGCACACCATAGAGGCCATCATCAATCCGTAAGAGCACTTAGAGTATGGAGTTTTATGGTTTACATTCACACGTTTGCAAACATGATAACACAGCTTTTTCCTTTTCCAGAACAGAGGAAAGCAGTCCTAGCGTTTTGACCACCTAACTATATAGGACAGCAGAGCTGCTGATCCTGCTGGGTCTGAAAGTTCCTGCCTGGAGTCTCTGTTGCTCGGCATTATCCAGCTCAGCAGGATCTTGAGGCTTGCAGAAATAGTTATGGTTTTCCATAACAGGCAGCAATACCATACCTGATTTGCCCCTGCTCTATTGTTTTCTTTTAAAATCTAAATTACAAGACTAGGCCCCCTGTTTCATGCCAAAGGTGCTAATTTTCTAGACTTTAATTAATTGCTGATGCATTTTAAAGAACAAAAATTTATCTTCAACAGAGAAAACACTCTGAGATTATATAATGTGTCTCTCTTACCTGAAAACACACTTACCTTCTCTACAGAGAATGTAACTATAGAAAGAATAGTGGTGGAAGGAAACGGAGGTCCCCATTCAACTGATCACAAATGAAACCCAGCTGGTCTAAGGAGGGCTTTTTGTGACACTGATAAGAGCTGAGAGAGCCAAGTACTTGTTTTCTTCAGAGGAGTGCAAGGGGCTTGCAGAGATTCTTTCTGAGCAATATTCTAACAGTCTTAACGTCTGTGAACTGTAAAATGGCCAAATCAGCGGACCAGGGGACCAGGCCTCTGTTTGGTGTTAAAATGTGTTGAGGTGGTACACAAAATGATTGAAAGAGTTAGGTTTATTTTAAGTAAAATAAAACAAACACACACGAATGCATTCCAGTAAGCAGAGAAAAGAAGTGGGAGAAAAGGAAACAGGTGCATTTTAGTTTTGTTGGAAATTAATGTCCTCATAGCGATCCTGTCCAGGTGCTTGGGTTTGTTTTTTTCTTCCCAAAGAGCGAAGAAGTCTTTCAATTAAAAAATGTTGAGTAACACCGGTATGAGTGTCCAACGAGAGAAAACTGATCTGGTTGCCAAGTTATGCGGGGTAGTCTGTTGTTCTTTGTAGCACATGCAGAGGAATGAGGCAGAGCATGTTCGTGTTCTGTCTCTTCTGAGTCACTGACCCTCTGCTGCACAGATTTGCTGCAGATCAGCTGTGATTTCTGCAGTAGCAGAAAAACACTCTGTCCAGACCTCTCCCATTTAGCATTCAAATGTTACTCGGCAGTTAAAAAATGGAACAAAAAACAACCCCCCAGACACAGAAGACATGTCTCTCATTGTATCAGCAAGCCTACATCACGTCTCCGCTATTCTGAATAAGCAACTTCCTCTTGTGTGGGTTTGCTAACACATGGTGTAGAACACTTGCAAGAACTAATATACCCATCCTATTATTCCAGAAATGTGAGTGCTGAAAAGATGATTCTGTCTTTTGTGGCTCGGAGGAGTTCTCACCTTCTAAAAATTACTGGAGAAGTGCAAAGATTTTTTTTACTTCCATATAACATGAACAATATGGAAGGAAAAATAAAATCTCTGTTTAGCCAGAAGTACAATAGTTACCACGGATCACTGTGTGGTTCAGAGTGGTAATATGGATTATGAGAGCTCAGTAACACTATTGTATAGCTGAACTATTCCGTAATTTCCACAGGTTCAGATAAAAGTAGGTATAACTGCCTTCACCTTGTGGAGGCATTAGCTTTAATGCCTTGGTCAAGCTGAGCCCTGGTTGTACCCTTATTTAATAATACGTATCAACATTTTCTTCTGAAAAATGATGTACTACCATGCACACATAAATATTTAAAATGAAGTACAAAAGTTGCCATTCTTTCTGGAAGACCTATCATTGTTGTGATAGAAACATTCCACTTTTACTGAGCAGAGATTGCGCTTTTCAGGGCCAGAATTTGTTTCTACAAAGCACCTGGCAAGTAAAGCCGTAAAACAATTCTCGCTGACTACTGAGAACCCTAAGTTTGCATTTGCACAGCCTTTTCCTTAACCAGATTGCTCACATTTCTGCAAGGTCATACTGGTTGCAAACCAAATAGCACAATTATTCCTTGTTTCTTCTTACCAGTAGGGCGGGCACTGGTGGGTTCAATTACACACAGTAACAAAGCAAGTCTGTGAAAAAGGTGGGATCAAATTTGGAGGCTTTTTCCCTGCTCCTAGTATTTTTATTTATGAGAAGCTGCAGCACGGACATAAAGCATAAAATCCCCCAGCAGGCATACAGATAAGGGTTCACATAGGTGATTTTCTGCCTAGATTTCAGCTCAGCTTCTTGCTACTGCACTCTACTGGGCAGCAAGAAAAGCTCTTCACTTAGGTTTACAGGTAAGAGGGCAGGAAACTGTGCAGGATCTCAAGCTGGTCATGGAAGACAGAAAGAGCATGGAGAGGCAGAGAGCATGGCTCTTTCAAAAAGAGGAAAGAGGTTTGAAGGAAGAGGGGAAGAACAGTGGAGAGCCCAGGGAGGTATGGGTCACTCTGGTGAGCAGCTGGGCACAGCACAGTGGGTTCTAGGTGGTGAATCTACCCCATTGTCTCAGTCAGTTCCAGTCCTTGCTAAGTGCCTTTGTTCCACTCCCGCTAGACCACGTTTCTGCTTTAACTGCTTTGTGGTAAAAACCCTTTCACACCTCGCGTTAAAAGATGGCAAAATGCCCAGCAAGATGGTAGTTGTTCTCTACTGACCCTGAATATGAACTTGCTGCAGAACAGGGAAGTGCCACTGAATCTAGGATTACTCTGTACCTGTTAAGTGGACAAAAATGACCGATAAGCCAAGGAACGGGGTTCGTGTCTTGTATATAACTGTCATAGGATATTGGAGATTACATTAAGCATTAGCAAATGGTCAAAACAGAGAAGGCACTGAATGTAAGAAGGGGCCTGCGGGAAGTGGTTGTTTTGAAAGGCAATTAAAAGGTTTCAGAGGGATTTGAGAGGTCACAGACTGATGCTTCAGTCATCTTGATGGAAATCTGGCTTCTTGCAGAACGGCCTCAGCCATTTTTTTGCTGCTCTCACCAGATGAAGGCAGAAAGGGGAATGCTTAGGAGAAAAGGATCATTTGCTGTGACAGTTCCCAAACACAGTGGTCTACAGTTGAGATTAGGGAGGAGAATCCAAAACACGGGACACAGCTCACCCCTTCCAGTAGAGCAGCAGAAGGAAGAGAAGACCTGGGAGGTGAAAGAGGTAGACTTGGAAAACTGCCGCCTTTTAAACCCTTTCCACCTCTTCAGGTTCTCCAGGTATAGATAAAGATAAGTGCTAATACAAAAATCAGCTGGTAAGTGTGATCATTTTGGAGAGCATAAAACTATGAGTGAGAGGACTAGCTGGCGAACAGATTAGGTCTCAGAGTTGTGAACCTTTCTATTTATTTGTCTTTATGCATTCAGATGTAGGAAACTAGTGCAGCAGAGCTTAAAGTGAGCTCTTGGGGAAATGTAAGGTGTTTTTCTACTAAACAAAATCGATTTCACTCACCCTCATTCTTGGCCAGATTTCACTCTTGACTCTTACACCCTGTTACACTTGTGCACAGTGAAGCAGATGCGCATGCTTAAGCACCAGGGCCAAGGACCACTGGTGTGTAATGCAGAGAACAAGAGACACAGGCTAGCAGTTCCTTTTCATTGGTGATGGCAAATTGGGTTTGGACAGGCCTTTTATACCCGTTAGAAGACAGTAATTACATGACCCTTTTGCCTCAGAATTTTGCTTATGTCAGCCTTCATGAACAGCAGCAAAATCTACTGTGCTCTGTGCTTTGTCTGTGCTTCCACATTTAGGGTGTCTTAGAGGTACCACCAAGAGGAGTAGTCCAAGCAACGTCCTGTAATTTTGTTGCCTTCCTCCTGCGGGATCTGCTGCCGCTGAACCATCCCAGCCGTGGTTCCATCTGAGCACAGGCCTTCTGGTCTTGGCATAAACACCTTCATTACTAGATCATCACTGTCAGTTTGTCCTTGAATACTGGCAGGGGCTGCTCTTGTAACCCCTAGTTTGCTGTTTTTCTGGTGCTTTTGCACACTTGTTTCCATTCGTGCTTCATTCAGACCAGACTTATTTCTATTACGAACCTCCACAGAGGATTAACTTTTACTGGTGGTGGACATGCTGCGTACATTTGGTTTCACCACTTCCCAGCAGATGTTTTAAGAAGCCCCTGGGCCTTTTGTGATTTGAGGTTTTTTTGTTTGTTGGGGTTTTTTTGGGGGGTGGTGGGTTGATTGGGTTTTTTCCACCTGGCTGAGGATAATCAGCTCTATTTTAAGCAGTGATTGCAGAGGGTCTGTAAGTCAAGCTCTCAAGCCTGAGTGTGGCTGCACAGCCTTTTTTTGAGACTGATGTGAGGTGAGTTTGCATCGTGCTCTGAGCTGCAGCAATGAGTCTCAGGTTGAGTCTCTCAGGTTTATTAGCTTGGGCACCACACAATGCTGACAAAGGCTCTACAGCACCTTGTTGCTTGCCTCTGTGCACAAAACCCTGCGTGGAAATAGCCTTTGAAAACAGGAAGAAATGCAGCTGCTTTCCCTCTCCCCTAAGGGAGAGTACAGGGTTTGCATTAGGACTGCTAACGTGCTGAACTTTCATATCTTTTCAGTCACTGAGAAGTGTTGCTGTGTCTTTGCCTTTGTCAGAGAAAGGTTTGCTATCAACGCATGTGGAGGGGGCACATGAGCTTTACCAGCTGCTATTGCACAGCCTCACACAGCTAAGAAGTGCAAGGATACTTGCAGCTGAGAGACGCCTTCATTATCCTTCCCTATTTGGAGCAAAGGACCAATGCCGGTATTAGGATAGATTTTACCTCCCTGAGCTCTGAGGACCGGGCCCCTTCCTACAGTCAGAGCATATTTGATGAATAACTCCTTGACAGTGATGCTGGTTTAAGCAATTACTGTCACGTTCTCTGTTGCTCCCAGGCCACTTTTGCCTACACGATTTTGTCTTTCTCTTTCTTCCTTTTTTTTTTCTCTCCAGTCAGATCAGCTTCCAGATTTGGTTCCTCACCCAACTGTGCAAACACTGGAGTCAGCCCTGCCTGAGGGGCTGTTACAAGAAGACAGAGGTTACAAGAGGCTGATGAATGCAACTTTACTGGGGAGTACTGAGCCAGCTTAAAGCAGTGCTGCTACTGACAGTGCAACCATGGCCTCAAAGGTCTGTGGGTTTTGATATAGACATAGAAGTTTTAAAGAAGGCAGGCAAATGAAAGCCAGAGAGATTGGCTAGATAATGTCGCATAGTCTTGGGCCTGGGCATTGTGCAGTTGCATGACTGCAACTGCAAAACCTCTTGTGCTTTCCAGATGGGTCTTCTAAAGCTCATGCAATCACACTCTCTGTCACTTTCCACCTCAAAACTGACCAGTTTCATTCAAATCTGGGAGGTGAGTTGAAGACACAGAGACACTGAAGTTCCCCATGTGAAGTTTCCCTTTGGGAAAGACTGCAGTCTGCACTGGCAGTCACTGAATTTGTTTGTCCTGTGGAGCAGTCAGTTGGCAGATGCATCCTGCACAAGTGATCAGCACATCTGTGGCTTGGATTGGCCACAACAGAAACTGTCTCTGACTTAGAAGCTATGTGGGCATGTGGGAAGAAGTTAGAGGTAGTGAGTTGGGAAAGTAGGATATGCACATCCATGGGATGCAACAACGTGAGAGGGGCTGAAAAAGCAAAAGGGAAAGTGTGAATCGCAGGGGACATAAAGAAGGAAGCAGGGGATGTCTGAACAGCAGGGAGCAGGGTTGTGAGATGCAAGCCTGTAGAAAACCAAGCTTCCTCATCTCTGCTCCTCACAGAGCAATGTTTATTTTCCTTGATGTGAGCTCAGGGAGCTGCGGCTACACCTCACTGAGCTGCTGCTGTACCTCATTAAGGATTATGATTCAGAGGCACAGCAAAATTGAGATATTTGGTCTTGAATATTGCCAACTCTTGTCTACATGTGCAGAGGCACTATTCCAGCTCTTGTAGAATGATGCTTGTCTTGCTTGCAGTAGGATAGCAGGTTTGGAGTGAGATACAAGTTAACTGCATTTTCATCTTTCTCAGGACATTTAATACATTAGGAAAAGGAGACTGATTTTCAGGGAGGTGTGGCTATAGATCTACCACTAACATCACATGAGAAGGGAAAGATGAAATTCTGGCTTTTTTTTTTTTAAAGAGCAAAAATTATATAATTTTTCCCCCCGGTCTTCTCTCCATAGTCTTCCTAGCTATTCATCTCACATAGCCTTTTTCAACTGATGAGTAAGCAAAGAATGAATACAGTGATTTTTTCCCCTTTGACTTCTCAGAGGATATGTGACCAGACACAGTTCAAGCTCCAGTGGCTGTGTACAAGGCACTCCTCAGCTTTGTTCTCTAGATACTCCTTCTCTCTGCTGCTCTTCTTGCTGGGACAGAGAAGAGCGGCGTTGTCTACTCTGTGCTGAAGGTGATTCTACCTTCAGCAGGGGCTGTTGGATCGGTGTTGCCAAAATTCCTGTTCGCAAATCCCTCTAAGCTAGTTATAAGCTAGAAGAGCTTATAGGAGAAACTCTTAGGAGAAACACTCTTCCTGCTCAGTGGCTGCAGGGAAGGTCAAGATAAGTGGGGAGCTGGATTCCTCTGCCCCCTTTGTTTGTGGAGTAGGGATTGTCCAGTGACAGCCAGAGAAAGGTTGGTTCCCCCTTATCAAAGCTCTGCTGAGACAGAGGATGGTGAAGGTGATATGACCACCTTTATATTCAGAGCAGGGTGTGGGCAGTGGAGAATTTATCACTCCCCAGCTAGATAATGGTGCTATCTGGGATGGCTAGTGGTACTGATGGGCTGTTCTCCAGGGAGTCTGCTGGGTTGTGAAAGCAGGGCTGGTCTTAGAAGGTTGTTACCTGACTTCTACCTCCTTTTCTTCCTCAGACGATAAACTTGCCCTCAGACCTGGTGGCAAATGGGGTCTTCCTACATAAAAGCCATCAGCCTCTGTCAAGCCTTGACCCGGCAATCAGTGTATGGTGTGGTTTCTGAGGGCCACCTGGGAGTTCTGCTTTAAGGCTGCTTGCTGAGCTACGGTTGGGTTGACTGCCCTGGTGTGCTGCTGCTCAGCCTGGCACCCAACTGGGTCCACACCCGAACCACTGGCCTGGCTCCTGCTCCAGCCCTGCCTCATCCCCCGAGCCTTCCCCTGACGTGGTTCCCTTCATAGCCCAATGTCTTCAGTGAGATGGGAAAGTAGAACAAAATCTGAAAATATCTTTTTGAAATGTGTGGCATTTTTAGTCTCTCAAATATTAGCTAGCTGACTCTATCCTTAGCCAGAAGAAACAAGAACACAATTTCCTGCCTTTGGCAGGGCTTGAGTAGGGTTGTTATCACTTGAAAGACTGCTTCATTGTTTGGGGTAAGATAAGGAGGAAGGGGGGAGTCGTCTCTGTGCAATAAATCATGACCACAGAGAAGTTACTCAACTGGCCTTGAGACAGAGATTCTGCCCAGCTGTCCCCGAACTGCCTGTGCCCCTAAGGATGGGGTGAAAAGTACAGTTGTGATGAAGGACTTACTTCCTCCCCAACGACCACCGAAGACCCCCCGAAGAATAACACCGCGCCTGCGCAAGGGGAGGAGACCTAATTTACATCAGAAGTGGGACAGGGTTGTGCATATGTAAAAGGCGATGAAACACTCTTTTGAACATGTATGTCTTGTTGCTTTAAATAGAAGACAATTACCACGGCTCGGCTCGGGGTGCACGCACCTTTAGGGTACTTAACCCTTTGCTGCACCCAGCACTGCAGAGCTGAATAAAAGCATACCTGCTCCTCAATTAATTTTGATTGCGGAGTTATTCCACGCATCATCAGCTTCTTACTTCTTTCCGGCTCACGCTGACTTCACTTTTATCCACCCATCACGCAGCATGCACAAACTCTCAGGATTATTCCACCTGACTTCTGGTCTGCTTTGTATCTTGTTAAGCTCCTCGACATCCTGGTCACTGTTGACTGCAAGCTCCTGGTCTAGTTCTTTCCTTACTGGATGGGAAGAACTCTCAAAAGACAATTTGCTAACCACAGTTAACTGTTTGCTCCATTTAAGCTGTGGGAAAGCGAGGGCTAGTGCTACGAGGGCGTTGTAAACAAGGTGGGAAGGGAGTGAGAGTTGTGCAAGTAGGGAGCAGAGACAAACGGTTTGTGTACTTCTGCTTGTGTGTAAGCATGCATACAAGAGTCAGATCAAAGTGCTGCCTAGCCTAATACCCTGTCTTCAGCTCTGGACAATAGCATATACTTAGGGAAAGAGAGTAAGAAACGAGGCATTCACGTATTTTTAACATGGTGAATAGGCAGGTCCTTTGCAAAGACTGTGAGCATTGCCACAGGTTGTTACCTGGCCTCCTCTCAACCATTTCCACTGTTAATACTCATTTTCTTCAACAAGTTGTTTATTCACTGTCAGCAGTACAAATCAGCGCTGGAGTTTTGGGGAGGAGTGACATGCTGAGAGTTAGAGTCAAGTTTTCTCTAGTCTTAAGTTTCCTACAGTAAACAGGATGCACAGAAAGAAATATTACAAATGTATATAACTCAATACAGTGCCTGCACAGACTATCTGGTCTCCAGGTATCAAAAACAGTTGCATTTCTTATTGCCACTGTTGTGTTTTTACAACATCCCGCTCAATCTTTATAGCCTTTCAGCGATCACTGTCACAGGTTTTGAGTCGAGGCTGACAAAGGACAACTCATGGTGGGCTCCACCAGACATAACTCACCACAAAACTAAGATAAACATTTATGGAGTTGTCTGTTCAGTGCTGTAAACAAGCAGAATTTGGAATGTGCACATATAATTTACCAAGCTAGTTGAACTCATTAGAGAAAGAAAAAAAGTGATTAACCTGCCCCAGAAATTAATTCAGCACAGAATTACTTCAATGCAAAACAGGCAAAGGGTGGAAATAGACTCTTACTGACTACTGCTGAAGTCTTTGCAGCCCTCTGATTTCCACAGCCCTTCAGTATCTCTTAGCATGAGGATGACTGATGCTACATTCTTGGGGGGTTTTTTATTTATAGACACAGTGCAGGATCTTTTTTTTTCTAATTAACAAAGTCATGTATAGTTTTTCACTCTCAGTATTTTACAAAACCTCCTTCTTAACAGAGCAGTATGACAATAGTGGGGAGGCTTATTTCCTGGACATCAGAGATAAGAGACCAGATAAGTTTGTGGGAAGAGTCCATTGTTTTAAGGTCCATGTGCAGATTAAACAAAATTGAGACTTTAAGGCCAAAAGTCAAGCTAATGCTTAGAGCTTTGCTCATTGTGGGTTGTGTTGAAATAGTATCTCTGGAAAAGCAGACGCAGCAACAATACCATGTCATCGATTGCTTTCCCATTGCTTTCCATTCAGCCCCACAAAGTCAACAGCGAGTTATTACTGGCTGCCGTGAGGTCAAGGTTTCGCCAGGGAAATTTATCCAAATCATAAGCTCTCTAAGGTAACTAGTAATACTGAATAAAAATACATGCTCTCTGCCTTTTTTAGCCTGTGTATTTTAAAACTACTTTACAAAGGAGGAAAATACTGTGCAGCTACAGCAAAATGAAAGAAAAAACACTCCCACAAGTGACAACAGTGAAATTTTTCAGTTACATTTTTCCTTTTCTCTTGTGTCCATATTTAAAAAGCAAAGCAGGGAAATTCTCTGAAGACCCTTGAATAATAGCCAGTTATAATGCAGAATCCTCCATATGGATCTACCGGGTTGTAGACAGTGCAACCCATATTACTCTCAGAGGAAATGCCTGGGTAACCCCTTCATAGCTGTCTAGCCCTCCCAGTTAAACCCTCTGTAAGACTATGCATAAGCTCTCTTACACCGGGATTATTAAACAGTAACATGTGACTCTGCAATCTAACAACAGGCTTACATTAATATTATGAAATTATTGTTTACATTGCAGTAATTCCCAGATACTCCAGTGAAGAGCAGAGCTCCTATAGTGCTGCTGAATTGTAGATTAAAGTTCAATTTAGGCCCTGGGGATTGTGTTTTCTAAAGTGAAAAAGAGTATCACTGCTGGTGTACAGAAGGAAGTTTAATTGCCTTCTGCTTGCGTGTGCTGCATTACCCCAGCTGAGGGCACAGCCCAAAGAAGCCGGGAGAGAAGGCGGATGAATGCCACGGGCTTGGTCTGCTTGCATGCACGTGCATTTTCCCCTCCCTCTTTTGTGTTATATCTGTGTCATGCCACCTCATCTACCTGTTCCTCCATGTCCATTTTGAACCTTCCTTCTCTAGCTAGCCCACACATATTCATTTATTAACTTCTATTTCTCTTTATACCTATGCTCAGCTCTCAAAGGCATGCTCAGCTACGGAGGCCTCTTCCAAACAAGACTCTGTCCTTTGCCCACAGTGGAAACCCCCTCCAGCTGAGCCCTTTCCCACGAGATCTCCTTCCAGCAGGGACTTGGTGGTGATCACTGCAAGAGTTCCCACATCCCCAGGGAAGTACTGCTCTGCCCCTAACACCAGCGTGCTTTAAGGGCTCAGGACCCACGCTCTGCTCCAAGAGACAGAGTTGGTGCCTGAGGCACGGTTTTGGGCACTGTGCAGAGAGGTTCTCGCCCTCACCACCACAGATTGCTGCCGATTGTCTATTAATCATGCTGAATGAAAAGCAAATACCATGACAGTACTGCTCGGCAGGACCTCACCCTGGGAAGCACAGCCTTTCTAATTGAGACAGAATGAGGAAAATAAAAGGGGAGTTTGACTTCAATTTCCACACCCCGCCTCCCCCCCTCAAAATTACAGAGAACTCAGACATGACTGCTTACACAAGGAGTAACCCCATTGTTTAAATCACAAGTTAAAACTCCAGGTTC
>NW_010405318.1:0-12498 GCF_000710305.1 Buceros rhinoceros silvestris | reverse complement strand
TTAAAATCACAAGTTAAACCTCCGGTTTCAGCAGCCATGACTACTTATTTGATTAATATTAGTTTTGCAGATGGAGTCCATAGAAAATGTCCTATTTCCTGCTCTCTCCTTGGCTGCTGATGTATAATGCTGTAAGTTGACTCTTTTGTTATATTCTTAAAGGAGAAGAAAAAAGATTGGTGAGAAAATATTCCAAAATGTATCAGACTATGCAATGGTAGAAAATGAGCTTCAGTCTGATACAATAGGTGGGAATGTTTCTTCTCAAGATCTGACTGCTATAACATTTTTTTTCTGAATTTATAAAAAGTGCATAATTTTATCTTCCTAGGTGACACAATGTCACCTTCGCTACTGTCCCAGCAACCCAGCAAAATCCTAGCGATGTTTTCAGCACTGCTGCTTACCTGCTGTGACTCACACAAGAGCTGTTCCACTAGTATTCTTCACAATCAAAGCTAAAAATAATTCTCTCTAAAGAGACAAAGACACTGTCAGATAGGAAGATCTTTTATTAAGCAATGGAAGTTTGGTTTGTTTCTATTTATTTATTCAATTATTTCACTTAGAGGAACAGCTTCTCTCATACACAGTTTTTCTGGGAGCAAATCAATGCATTTAATTTCATTTTGAACCCTGCTGCCTCAAGTCTGGAATCAAATCTCATGGAAAATTACTTCAATCTGAGATTTCATACCAGAGTCCCTAAAGTTCAGATGTGAAAACCCTTCCCCCCAAAAAAAACAGGCATTGAAAAGCTGCCAAAATAAGGTGTAGAAATAGCCCAAGGAGTGCACTCCACGTCTTGGTAGTTCTGTGGGGTAGTCTATTCTTCTGTGTGGACACATACATCATGTGCCAGTGATGGTCATGCATATTTGCCCAAACCCTTAGGCTCTAGTCTCTCTAGCAATGTGCTTCTATGTGCCTTGGATGAGGAGGGAGAACAGGGGCAGAAAACTCCTTTTTCCTGGATCTCTACCCTGATTTTTCACAAATTAAGGCAGGTCCCAGACATGTTCACACTTGCATGACCAGGCAGTGTCATCAGTCCATCTTACTGTGTGACTGCATTGTTCACATTACTCAATGCAGGAGGCTAGAGATGTGTTCACTTATATTGGGACCAGATTAAGCTACTGGCCGGTCGCTTCTGAAACTTTTCCTCTTTGGCTAAAGCACCAGTTATCAAGCTTAGAGCCTTCCCTTCACCCTTTGTCCAATTTCATCCATTCTCTTGTTACTCATATCATGGTCTGTTCAGCCCAGCCTATCTATTTGTGACAGGTGCGAATCTGGAAGCAATTTTTTTGTTGGTGTAAACTATCAGGTTTACATCCATAGATTTGATCAATGTGACAGTTAATTTCAACTGCAGATCTTCACCTTGTCTTTTGAATTATGTAAGTTCCTTCCTGTTCAGATATACTTCAGAAAAACCTCTACAAAACATTGCAACATTACCAGTGGTGGTCTGCATAGTTCTGGGTCTTTCTCAGACACATTTGTGGTTTCAAATTATCTTATTTAATGAGGATGCCTTAGTAAGGGGCTGACTATATTTTGACAGGCAATTCCCATAAGAATTTACCCCTTTAACCTGTGATAGACCCTGCTACAGCACCTTGAATGGATGGATTTGCACAAAAGAGGGATTTGCAAATTACAAACCATATGGAGTTTTGATTATGTAGGGTGAGCATCTCTACAACACAGTTCACTTTCCTGAAAAATCTTCTTAGAAGCATGTCTTCTAGGAGCAAACTCACTCAAAAGATAACCCTCAAACACAGCTTCTTTTTTTTCATTTTTAAGGCTGTCAGGAGTATGAAATCCACCATAACCATTGCTACAGCTTTCTAAAAGATTGCCAGAAATGGGAAATCCCACATTAGTACAGCTTGGTACTGGTTATCTCTCCTCACATTTCAGATTTTGCATGTCATTTTTAGGTTGAATTTATAGCTTCAGCTAGTCAATTGGACTTTTTTGTTTGGTAGATGGAAGAGCCCTCACTTTTCAGATTTCTGTTCCCATGTAGATAGATATTAGATATTTACAGCCTATGATCTAACTATCACTCTCTCCTTATTAAGCTAAACAGGTTGGGCTACTTGAGAAATCCCAAACCTTATTTATTACCCAGTCATCAAGAGCTGATGTACAGGAAAATAGAGCCATTCTTCTTGTCATGTCTTTGGTGTATTGACTAAATTTGTCTTCAGACATGATTTTGTGCTAAACCAACGGTTATTTGGTCATCTTCATTCCCGTTAGTTGTTACCATGTTGCCCTCCTGAATGATTCAGTCAGGTTTGCTTCATCTGAGGATAGGTCCTCCTGCTGCTGCAGTGAGGTCACCCTGTCTGCACAGGTTTCTGTCTACATAAAACTGAACTCCTCAGTCCACATCACACTTGCTATGTGTGTGTCGCTTCCAGAGCCATTGGCTGTTCGTGTTCCTGATCCTAATTAAGAAATTATTTCCATTCTGCACCCTCTGAATTCTCCCAAAGTTCTAAAATTTCTTAATGTCATGTGAGGCCGTGATGCTAATGCTGGTGAGCATCCTTACAAATGAGCGTGTAAATGGGCGTGTAAATTTGGAAAGCTATATGGTCTGAGTTACACCATGAGGTGCAGCCCCAGGAGTTGCCTGAGAGGTGGGAGATGCGGTTTGCTCATCCCCAGTCTACATATTTTTTTCCATCCTGAAGAGTAACTGGAGAGCTGCAAGCCAGGCAAAATGTACTTGCATATATTCAGGTGCATGTGTGGGTGTGTTTGTACATGCGTGTGTGTGTGTGTACGTGCCTGTATCCTATCTCTAGCATGTCGACAGCCAGCATTTTAAAAGCTCTCCTGCAAGAAATATTCCCAGGTCAAATTCTGTAGAGGAAAGCTCTTTTTTATATGTAAATTTTTTCATGGAATGGAAATGGTGGTACTCAATAATTCTAATTTTGAATCCATAGTAATGTCAATCATGGTTTAAGGCATGTTCACCGATTTATATAATCAATTTTACACTTTTTTTGTCCTTCATTTGTTTTTGCTTTTCATTTGAAGAAGTTGTTTATGATTGCATTAAAACCATTCAGATAGGTCATTTGGCAATCATATGTAGTTTTACACTACTTCATACTTCTTTCTTGCAAACAGAATCTGTATATACTTACTAAAATAATTACCTATTTAAACATACATTTATCCATATACTTAATTTTTGCATTCTTAATGTACCGAGTGGTATAATACCAGTAAAAAAGAAAAATTATTTGATACTATTTTATGCCCAACACTTTTGATAAAGAATGGAACTCATTAAAAAATGTGAGAAGTTGATATTTCATATTCGTGATTTATTTCCTGTTGAACCTTCACTGGCACCTCTCTGCATTTAAATTACAAAACGAAGGAAAGACAACCCACTCCTTTCCTTAAATTTAAAAACCTCAGAATGTATTTTTCAGATATTCTAATTGCTCAGGTAATTGGACTTCTTCACATTTTATGAATTTGCCAAGACTTTATTCAGTCACTGGATAAGAAAATCTTTCAACAAAATTTATTCTGAGCACTGAGCAGCTGCTGATTTTAAGATCTTGCCACATATTCCTTTTTTTATTTTCCTGTTTCATGTTTTGAGGATACCGTCAACTTTAACGTGGGCAAAAGTGTCTTTTTATGTTGAGATGGTAATGCAATAACAGCAAAGCCAGAGAACGCCACTTCTTTTACTCCTTACAGGTCATATAGTCAAAGAGGCAAGTTTGGAAATTTCAGTTCTCGGCACCACTAAAGGCAGCAAATTCTAAAGATGCTCTTTTGGAGACATCTGTGTTTTCAGACTTGGTTTAGATATTATAACCCTCTCTTTGTAACAGTTCATTAGTAATGAGTATTTTTTATGGTGACACCCTTCCACTGATGACAAATAAACTTGTTGCAATAAAGCTCAAACTTCAAATACTTTTAGTTAAAAGAGAAGATTTTAATGTAAGTAATTACATTTGCTGTTTAAATGCTCCACAAGCAAATGACCTATCAGCCTCCCTCGGTGAGAGCCTGTAATGTATACTGCAAGGCACTTCTATGACACAAGATGTTCAAGCAACACTGTAATTTTTCTTCTCCTTCAAATATCCACTGAAATTCACTGCTGCACATGCTAGACAACTGTCTATCATAATTCTTTTGGCTGGTCTCTACTGACATCTTGCACAGCTTGGCACACTTTTGTCTGTTTACTAAGGTGTCCATATCCATCAGTTACTGACCCATCTCATCAGCCTGAGGGTGGCTTTGGTTTGTGGTGAGCTTGTCACACAGGGTTCACTGTGCCTGCACATCTATCGAGGATCCAGCCAGCACAGCCAGTCCCACCCCAGGGAATGTCTGCAGTTTCTCATTTCCAAGCACCCATTCAAGGCATGATGAGTGCTGGTAGTTTTTGTGTGGGAATAAGCAGCTGGAGTTAATTCCAATCTCCTGGCTCTCCCCACATCTGCATTTGGTGCAGACAAGTGTCTAGCAGCACCCAGTGGCAATAATCACTGCACTTCACACTGCGACATGGGAATCCCACAGTTTCTGGTGGGAAGCCCCATGATTGTCCAAGCCTGCAAATGTCTGTAAATAGCAGGGCTCCTGAGACTGTGCTGCCAGTACTGCAGAAGTACTGTGAGCTGTACTTATGAGCCGCGTCTCATCCCAAAGGTCTCTAATCAGGGAACATGTGTTATTATCACTATTGTTAGTAAATCTTGCCCAGGACCGTGTTTCAGAAAAAAACCCAACCAACCAAGAAAGCAAGTTTTCCAGTACTCCAGTGCAGTACAGCACTGACGAATCCAAGGCACCGTAGAAGACTTCTGGGACTTTAGTGATAATTGATTTGGTCTCATCTTCCTGGAGAATGTGTGAAATAGGATGTCTGTGCGTGTCCTCCTGTGATGGTTTCTGAAGCTCAGTTTCCTGTCAGTGGTCTTTGGTAAGACTGAAGCAGAAGCATTCATCTGTGGGACAGTGAACTTTGTCATGCAGCTTCTCGCTTGTATATTTTCCATTCTTCTAAATCATAATTTGATTAATCCTGACTTATAAATAGGCCTATACAAAAAAGGTTTCTATTCTTAGACCATGTGCCTTGTGGGTATGTTATGGAAGAGAATTATCCTTTGCTTCTTGTGGTGCCTTTATTGGTCTCTCCTGGCAAATGTCAAATGCCAGCTTCCCTTCTGGAGTGCTAATATGCAGAGATCTTCTGGAAGATTTTCAAATATCCACTCGCCCTTTTGATTAGAGTCACTCTTTAACGAAGAGCTGTCTCCTGAGACAGTTTCAGCTACCCTCCTGTTCTCTTCTGCCTGACCCCTTTCTCTCACAGTGATTCACATGGTGTTATTAGTGAAGTCAATTCCTAGCCATAAGGCTACTCCTCTCAAAACCTCTTGCCTATATTGTTGCTTCGGATTTGCTTGGTTTGAGCTCTGAAATGTTAACTGTGTCTTTACCAATAGATCATCTACAGCAAGTATATTAGAAACAAGTTACCTGGATGTAATTTGTCCTCTGTCTCAACAAGGGTTTTTAGGAGTTGTTTCCCAAATTCAGTCTCTGGTTTACAAAGGGAAGTGCTTCTTCCATGAATCCTTTTACTGACTTATATATATATATATATGATATTTTCTTTGTGGCAAATTTTCTTAATTGGGCAAATGATTACTGTGCATTACACTTAACCAGCACTTCATGAATATGTTGTTTTCTTTTTTCCATCTGACAGCAGAGACAGTCTGCTTCATATGATGACCCAGTTGGATCTGCCTCAGAGACTCCCTGTCAGTAATTGCTGCTTTTCTCTTCTGACACAAATGCATCCAAACATTCCTTACCAACTGCAGATATGCTAAAGCACTGCCTATGACTCGGAATCTGCCGTACCTTACTCTCATGTTCCTTTCTGGCAAATCCAGGCAGTAACGTGACTGCTAAACTCTCATTTCTCAGAACTTGTCATTCGTAAAAGTAGATTTTGAAGCAACACTCTATCAGTCATGGGATTTCTAAGGCTGTGTGAATTACAAATGCCTTTCACGCTCTTGGGAGGGAGGAAGAGGGGTGTCCGCTGGCTCCTTTCTCTTCTCTACTTAGCTTCGGAAATGTGACAATTACACTGAAATCTCCAATTAAAAATTGTAGGTGCTCTAAACTGCACAACGATTCACCAGTATTATGTAAACCAGAGCATAAGTAACAGATGTACAGTCCAAACAGATACTGTGACATTCAATTTTCTTCTCAGGGATGACTTGGGAAAATTACTCATGTGGAAACATTAACACATACAGAGAGCTTACAAAATCACAGAAATAAGCCTGTCTAATGGAAATGTTGCCACAGTCTTGCACACTAGTCCCCACCTGGGGAGCTTATCTAAGGCCCTTAGCTTACGACATTAATTGATGGCACAGATAGGGTCTCGTTTTCCTCTGGAGTATATAGTTTTAACACCAGTCTGCCACCGCTAGCATCACCAAACCACACTGAGAAACCAAGGAGTCAGATCCGTAGAACAGGGTCTGCAGACAATGATGACAGATAATACTGGACAACCTTCTCTGGCTTCATTCATACATTAATAAATCAATGGAGATTTATTTTATAATACATACAGCAGTACCACAAAATCCTTGTCCTTTTAAAGCCATGTATTGACTTCCAGGCTGGCAAACCCGCAGGTTGCTCCAGGAAAGCATTTTTAAGTATTTCAAAACCATAGCGGGAAGGTAACAGCATTCCATGTAACAGCAGCTTACTGAATTGCAAATGTTTCCAAAACCAGGAAAAATCAACTCTTTACAGACAGAGGTAGAAAACCAAGTTGTCAGTGTATTAGGGATCTGGCATATTGCAGTCTTTTATCTTCTCTGTTTTACATGTTTATACGTAGCAAGGCAGCCTGCCAGCAGCTCCGGCCAAAACCAGCAGCAACGGCTTAGCTCCGAGTGGGAAGGTTTTTGCTGGAGCAGTGCATGAAATAGGTACATTAGTTTGTCAACATTCAATTATAGGTACGGAGGCAGTGCCTACGGTGCTGATCGCTAGTAAAACATAACAAAACTGAACGGTATGCCAGTGCCACTAAAGCTAGAAAGCAAGGTACTGCGGCTGATGGAGAAACACTCCTTATGCAGTCCTGGGGCTGAGGAATGTCATTTGCGTTCACATTTTGGCCCCCATCCACCATTCTGGCAAAGCAAAGGAAGATCAACTGAATGAGCTTCCAAAATTGCTTTAAAGATTCAAATAATGTCAAATTCCTTTCCTACATCTACAGCAATTATCAGAAAACTCAGAATCAAGAATCCCCAGTAAACTCAGGTCTGACTCCTTAATCCTATGCATTAAGTGGGGTTTCCACCACTCCATCCTACTTCTTTGTACAGATGTGTTCTATAGATCAGCTGGACTGGTCTTTTTCACAACTGGTCTGGGAAGCAGGCATGATTCATAAGCTGTCAGAAGGTGTTTGACAGGGCAGGCCACCAGAACTCGGCATCAAACGTACATTCGTCTTTCTGTGCACACAAGCAAGAAAATAAGCAAGATCATGAAAGGAACTGTAGTAAAGAGATATTCAAAGCCACACTTAAGGCTTTCTCTACGCTGAGCTGGGCTCCCTGCGTTATTAGTGGGAAACAGACCTTGCTAGGAGAGCAAGCCTTTCTTGGGTATTTGAGGTTGAAACGATACTGCTGAGAGAGGGCTCAAATATATACCGTTAAGAGAAGTTAAATCAAAGGTGTGTTTATTCGGAGCATTTCCTCAGATTCAGTTACGTATAGGACTGTGATCCTGCTTTCCTTGTACAGAAAAACTCGCACTAACAGTAACGAGTACTTTCTCCTTAAGAAGATGTAGAATATAAAGACCTTAGATTAGAGGGGAAAATACGCAATTTCAATATAAGTCAAGAGTGTTTGTTTCAGCTCCAAGTGCCTTGGGAGAAGAACAGAACTAAAATTCACTTCCCATGATAAATATTTCCAGAGAAAGTATAGGGATATGTAGTTACAGCAAAATGTTTATTGTGTATTTGTATTGTGTGAGGTTTTGTTCTTTGCTGAGCAGCATGACCTATTTCCCAGCATCATGTGATTTTTGTATCGGAAGACTCTTCTGTAAAGAAGTAGAATTAATTTTCCAGTGGAAAAGGTACCAATCTGATTTTCCTTAATTCTGCCCAATAAAACAGTATAACGTTGCATTTCTTTTAAAAAAAAAAAAAAAGTTTGTAACTCTTCTGAATAATACACGTGTAAAACATATGCACATACTTGTGTGTTGCTGGAAGTATGTAGTTTCATCAAGTTTTTATTCAAAAAATGTACAAGGCATCAGTAAAATCCAAATTAAATTACACTTCGATTTGATATGATTTGAAGTCCATCTCCCACCACAACGGCAGTCAAGCACTTGGGCATCTAAAGCACACAAAGGGATTTTAAGCTGTCTTCCATAACTCCCAACGAGCAGTGGTGTCCAAGTTTTCTGCTTTAATTCTGCTTAGCTGCCTGAAGCTTTTTCATCTATGCACATGGAGATGAAAATCTAGGGATGTCAGATCCGGCTAAAATGATCTGGTGTTTCTAAAACAGGAATTCCTGCGTCCCAGTCTCATAAGCAACCCTGCCTATCGGACCTTTTCAGTTCATTCCTAAAGGACACCAACACTAGATCTGAGAGAAGAGAGAGCAAAAAACAACAAACCAAGCTGCAATGTAGACATCTGGAAGGGAACTGTTTATATAAACTCAACAGCTTTTGAAAAGCTGGCCCCATAAAGTATGCACAGTTAGCCACTCCAAATCAGCCATCTCTTCTGAAATGCCTGTCATATACATGAATTTTTAGCTTATGGCTTCTTTATCTCTAGTCATATTTATTCTAACATACTGGAAGTATTAATAATTATGGTGATAGGGCATTTTAATGCTTGTATAACTCAAAATGACCAAATGAAAGATGGCTACACTTCCCCAAAGGAAAAAAAAATGGTTTATGCATTAAGAAATTTCAGCTCTAACAGTAAATAATTTTCAGGTAAGTGTTAGAAAGCTGTGCCATAGTACAGGTTTCTGTTCATTTGTCAATATCAACAGCACAACACTACTGAGAACACAACAGAGCAGAGAATACTGTAGGAACGATTATAAAGGCAATGTTGAACATTTGGTAAGCTAAGCGGATATTCAGTTGGGTTGGATTTAAAGTATTAAGCTCTTTGGGTGATGTATTCTGGCTTTCTGTATCTTTTGTATCACAAGCATGTTAATGCATTATGTTGGCGTGTGTTTTTGGTTAAGACCTCAAATTAATTTGAGCTTAAATGAGAATACTGTAGGAACGATTATAAAGGCAATGTTGAACATTTGGTAAGCTAAGCGGATATTCAGTTGGGTTGGATTTAAAGTATTAAGCTCTTTGGGTGATGTATTCTGGCTTTCTGTATCTTTTGTATCACAAGCATGTTAATGCATTATGTTGGCGTGTGTTTTTGGTTAAGACCTCAAATTAATTTGAGCTTAAATTTAGGACGGTGCTGTGGCTTAATCCCAGCCAACAACTAAACACCACACAGCCACTCGCTCACTCCTCTCCCCATCCAGGAGGATGGGATGCAGAACTGAAAAAAAAAAAAAGGTAAAACTCATGGGTTGAGATAAGAACAGTTTAATAACTAAATTAAACTAAAATATAACAAGAACTATAATAATAAAATATGATGAGAATAATAATAATTATAATGAAAAGGAATATAATGAAAAAAGAGAGATATAAAACCCAGGAAAAGACAAGTGATGCACAGTGCAATTGCTCACCACACCAAACGATGCCCGAGCAGTGATCCACCTCTCTTGGCCAACTCCCCCCAGTTTATATGCTGATTCTGTTTTGGAATATCCCTTTGGCTAGTTCGGGCCAGCTGTCCTGCCCATGCTCCCCCCCAGCTTCTTGTGCACCTGCCCAGTAGCAACACATGGGAAGTTGGAAAGACCTTAATTTCTTAGCGACAACTGAAAACATCAGTGTATTTCAACAAGTTTATTTCAACAATTTCAACAAGTGTATTTCAGTCTTCTCATACTGAATACAAAACACAGCACTACTCCAGCTGCTAAGAAGGAAAATTAGCTCTGTCTCAGCCAAACCCAGGTCAGATAGGATGTGTCAACAACAGAAATAACAGTGTAGTGGCTGTGTCATGCTTTCCCTGATGTGACCAATGCTGTGTGATCAATCTGCACTTCCAGAGCACCCCCAAATTTTCAAGTATGGATGAGACCCAGTTCAGCATCAGCTTCAAGTCTCCTTGACCTTTCAGCAGTGGTTCGTGCTGAACGAAACTACAAATGGATGCCCGGCTTCTGCTCACTCCAGAAGTTAATCTTGGCTTCCCCGCAGTTGATGGGAAGTACCGAGGACTGAGGAATGACTTTGGATCGAGGTGTTGAACATGACTCAGACACAGCTCAGTATTATAAAATTATCAGAGAAATGTCCTCCAGTGACTTCTAACTAATGGTTTCAGAAACCAGAATGAGATTTGGAGAAGAGGGGGGCTTTAGCAGGTGCGATGGGTACAAAAAGGATAAATATAAAAAATAAGAGCGTCTCTTCTGGTGGAGAGAAAATCTGCTTCTCCTAAATATATTCACGTTTTCAGAAAAATTGACAAGACAAGTGAAGATGAATGTGAAAGACTTTCTTTCCAGCAGACTGGCAGACCTGTTGGGGTGATCTGAAATAGCTGCTTTCCTGATGCTCTTAAGGAGATTTCAACTGCTTTGTTACGTTAAATGGGTTTTGCTCAACAGAAAAGGCTAGTAGTGCTGTTAATTGAAATCGTGCTTCATGCACATAGCTCATTTTAAGCCTGGGGATGCACTGGTCAGCACTTCACAGAGCTCTCTTACCAGCTGAGAAAGACAAGATGCTATTTGCCAGTTAAAATGTCAGAATGCAGCTAAGCAGGAAGGTGGGAATGAATTTCTTGGCAAACTTTATAGGTACTACCTTTTGGGACCTTTTCATGCTGTTTCTGGATTCACCGTTTTTATTCCCAAATTTTAAATGTATTTTATTTCTCATTTTATTTTTCATTTTCTTTGTTATCTGTCTCATGCTAAAATACCCCATGAAAGCTCCATCCTTTCAGATTTTAGCTTTGATCATTTCATTGTTATACACACGATATCTCATAATCTTCAGTGGACCTTATAAGCACATAGGCACTGCAAAGTAGGACTGCTGGTATATAACAAAAATAGGGAATTCACACTTTTCCTTAGTTAAAATTCGGATGAACCAGAAACAGGTCAGGCAAGCTTAACTGTCTTTCTGTTAGAGATATAACCTGAGAAGCCTTCTGACTGAAAGAATTATGTCATGCAGTCAAACTGTCATAAGCTACTTCGATTAGGTCATTTCCTTGGATGAGCTATTTCTCATTTGGAAACAGACTTGTGAGATGTACTAAAAGTTCGCGCAGATAAAAAATGGAAGCTGTACTCTATGTGCATCCTAGTGCAAAACCAGATATTGCAGAAAAATAAGCTGCCAATACCTCTGTGGAAAATGAAGCCAAACAGGAGGCTCAGCATCGGGACTCTTAGAGGAATGCTAAACTGCCTTTGTCCTGTCTCAGTTTTGAGCCACCTAGGAACTGAAATCACCTCCAGGAAGCCACGAAGGCTGCTGTAATTCACAGCAGCCCATTTTAAAGCTACACCAGCATACAGGAGACTGGCCAATGATTTTGTGATTGGCCAAGCTGGGGTGGGCTGAGCAGAGTTAGATAAGGCTGAGCAGAATTGCCAGTAAGAGGCTGTGCTGGAGGAGGTGGAGATAAGAAAAAGCAGCATATGCACCCGATCTAAGGGCAGAATCTCTCCCTCATATTAGAGTCCACATACAGCTAGAAATCAGTAGTGAGTTCTGCGATGATAGAAAAAGCACAGAAATTAAGCGTTTTCATGGCATTTCAAGTAAACATGGATATTCAGTTATTACTTGTGTGTAACTTTTCCAAAGTAGGTCAAGTTATGATGCTCTGCATGTCACATACCATAGGGGAGACGGAATGTTTAGAACCTAAATAACTGTTAAAACCGCTTTCTCTTATAGGTCCCCCATAACTGCTGAGGGTGGTTTTTGCTTTACTCTGATGATCCAGAGAGCACTGTCTTTCCTGTTACTGCCTAACGTTACTCTCCTCAAAACCTGTATTCTGGAACCCAGTAATAGGAACTGACTTTCAGAGGTAACAAACATATGCAATCTCAAACAAAAGCCTTTGAGACTTGCAAGCACTCCCCATCTTGAAAAGTAAATCAAATTATTTAGTGGCATCAGTGAAGTGTTTGAAGGGTAACACTGGATACTGGTCTTTGAAAATTATCCAATTGTAAAGGATTTTTAAATAAAATATTA
>NW_010405317.1:45212-53084 GCF_000710305.1 Buceros rhinoceros silvestris | reverse complement strand
TTCTGTCTTGGAGCAAAGTAGATTATAGCCAGACAGGGGTAGATGTCCTGACATGCAAATTTGTCTTTTTACCCCAACCAGGTTGGTTTTGGTTTTTTTTTTTAATGCCTCTGAGATGTTGGAACGCTGCGTTTCAGGAGATTTTGTGCAGCAGGAGGGCCTCGTTGTAGGGTTTGCAATAGAAAATCTTTGTTTAGAGCACTCAGTCTTCTTGCTTTAAGAACATATTTCTTATATTTCTGTCTTGGAGCAAAGTAGATTATAGCCAAACAGGTAGGTACTTGGGAAAAGAATTGATTTTATTCCTATGTTGCATTGATTATTCCCACGAATACCACCATTAGTCATACCCAGGAATTTCCTTGCTGGGAAATGGCAGAACAGGCTGGTTTAGAACTGCTCTGCAGCTGTTCTGAATTACACTGGGATAAGACTGTGAACCCTTCCAGGTTTTAGCTCTCCGAAGGTTTAGCTTTTAGCATGAGACCATACCCAAACCTAGCCTCGACTCCCTGTTGAAATGGTTCACTGTTTTGTAGATGTTGGAATTAGTAACTTATAAGGAAAATTAACGTAAAAAACAAGTCCCTGAAAATAGAATAGTGCAAAGAGAAGTAGGCTGACAGGAAACTTTAAAATGTGCACAATATGAAATGCTATGTAAACAAAAGATCAACAGATGGCTTCAGCATGAAGACTGTTAGTGTTTTCTAGCCTTTATTTATTTTAGGGGCTTGGTACCAAAAGATCAACAGATGGCTTCAGCATGAAGACTATTAGTGTTTTCTAGCTTTTATTTATTTTAGGGGCTTGGTACCTAGTGGTGCAAGTTTCCATCTGGTAATAGAACTCCTCAAATAATTTAAGATGAAAGGCATAATATGTGTTTAATGATACCTTCGTGTTTGTGATGAAAGTATTTTTTTCTGACTGATTTTTTCTTCTTGGTATTATTTTTCCTTCCCTTACCCATTTTCTCCAATCCTTCTACCCCTCCATGACTCCCATGTTACATAACTGCAAATTCCTGTAACATTATGAAGACTGCCTGTACTTACCGAAAACAATGATTTTTCAGTGATTTTGCCCCTTGGATTCTTCCCATTCTTCCTGTCCTCTCCTTCTCAGGCCCACCAGAGAGTTTAGGTCCAGGAAGAAGTTGGATTTCACCCGTTTAGTGTGTATTATCAATGTTTGTTCTTCTTACCCTAATTTCATTAAACTTAAACATTTCGTTTATGGACTTTGTATATGCACTCAAGGCATATTGGGCATATGCTCCTTCCCTAAATAAACAAGGATATGTTGCTTCTCAACTTGACAGCATGGCACAGAGAATGGTTGTGGCACGATGCTGCCTGGGGACACTTCCGTCTGCGAGGAATCACAGAATGCAAGAAGTACGTTAGACAAGAAAATAAGAATTACAAAGAGTAGAGGACCTTGTTAACACCCTTCACCCCTCCATGTCTCTGTTTTCCCTCTCAACCACTGCTTTGTCTATCTAAAGCATAGAATTCCAACTTTAAGGGCTCTAAGCTCTGCTTTCAGGCTAGCACGTCACCTATTTTCACTTGTCAGCAGTGCTAAGACATTTCACAGAATTTTGGAAAGTGTCTGTTTTATCATGGACGCACTAATCAGTATCAAGTTTACTCTGCCTGACAGGAGGTGAAAGATCTTAAAGAATGATCCTATGTCCATTGCAGCTAGGTAGAAACCTTCCACTGAGTTCGGCGAGACTCGTATCAGGCATAAAAAACTGAGATGAAGCAGCATGTGCCCACTGCAGTTCTTCCTGACTTCATATTCCAGTGCTGGCTTGTCAGTAAACACAGCAGGAGGGAAAAGTGGCTCTGAGCCCTGCTATGTGCACACTCAGTTCTTTCTTCTCCTTTATTAACCTCCAATTCATAAGTGAATTCAGAGCGGCTTAGCAATGCTATTGGCAAGTGCTTCAACTCCAGTAGCTTTTATATTCTGTGCTGAAAACGTCAACCTTTTAACATTCATTGTAGCAAAATGTGGTCTCTGGCAAAAGCTGATATCCTGTGGTTGCACAGCTCACTGCTCTGATATTTTGATTGTTTCCCCCATTTTAATTTATTTCTCTGATTCAATGTGAAGAGGTGAAATACCATTATTTTGTAAACTTTCTGGAGATGTTGTGTCCTTTCCCTTGCATACATGGGATTTGCATGAATTAGTACTGCTGCTAATTACTCTGTACACATAGCTGCAGCAGATGTCACTAAATCATCAGACAGTTGGAGTAGCCCCATCTGCCATATACCTAGGAAGCCCCACAATACTGTTACAGGATAGGGATCTCCTGTTGCTGGACAATGGTCTCCTGTTTCTATGCAAAAGCAAAGCCAAAACGAGTGTGAATGATGATACTTTATAGAGAAAACATAAAACTGATCATGCCTCTGATAAATATTTAATAAAAAACCATTTCTGTTTCCTAAGCAAGTGAAATGAATACTTTCTAAGGCACTATCATGTCGCAGATGAGAATAGAAATACACAGGTCTAACATACAACACTTAACACAAACTTTTAACACACTGAGATGTTAAAGTTGTTAACTTTTTACAACTTGTGTGCCAAATAACTCATTTCCTTCTTTGATTTTAAGACAAGCCACCCCTCTAGTAACTATTACTCCTTACAGCTGTCCTGTTACCTCTTTTTTAGTCTTCTTTTTGACTTCTTTTCATGTTCCTGTGCAATCCTCCCTCATCGTTCAGTGAAGTTTTCTAGTTAGGATTTGTTGTTTAGCATATTTTCTATCTCATGAACTGAATACTTTTGGACCATGTTATGTCTTTTTAAAAAATCCATTTATACTGTTGAACTAAAGACTCTTTCTATCTCATGAACTGAATACTTTTGGACCATATTATGTCTTTTTAAAAAATCCATTTATACTATTGAACTAAAGACTCTACTTCAGCTTTTTTACTCTGGGAACAGAAGAGGAGTAAAAACAAAGAACAAAAAAAAAATAGAGGGAGACCTCATCGTTCAGTGAAGTTTTCTAGTTAGGATTTGTTGTTTAGCATATTTTCTATCTCATGAACTGAATACTTTTGGACCATATTATGTCTTTTTAAAAAATCCATTTATACTATTGAACTAAAGACTCTACTTCAGCTTTTTTACTCTGGGAACAGAAGAGGAGTAAAAACAAAGAACAAAAAAAAAAAAATAGAGAGAGAGGAAAAGGGAAGAAAGAAAAAAAGAAAGGAGACACTGTCAGGACACTGGTTGGGTCTTCCTAATCTTGCCTGGTCCCACATTAAGGACCGCTCGGAGCAGTGGTTCTCCAGAAAAGAGATGGGCATGATCAGTCTGAAGGCCACAGTAACTGATTTCCCTAAACTTCCCCAAACTTCCCCATGTCCTTGCTGATTTTTGATAGAGTGTGCAGAGCAAGCTGGAAGGTATTTGTGCCTCATCTCAACTCCTCATGCTAATCTCAGCTGTCGAAGAGGTGTTCCAGCTTCAGACTGCATCATGTTCCTTCAAACTACAATCATTAAACTGATACCTGATGTAGACAGGGCAAGGTAAGGTGTGCAAGGGTGTGGAGAAAAAGCACACAATAACCTATGGATTTTAAGCAACACAGACAGAAGCCCAAATCTAAATTAAGGGAGCTGCACATTTACAATACATCTTTCTCTCTGCTTAAGAAAAGACGCGCCATTTAATCTGAAGCAATTCCATCTGGTTCCCAATTAGAAAACCATCAAAGAAAAGATTAAAACAGACTGCCCTTTCTAATCATTAATCATCTTGCTTTTTTCTTTTGTTTAGAACCACGGTCTTTTGAAGATTAAGGCCAAAACAGTAAAGATTTCAGGATACTGAGCGAGTTAGGACTAACTAGATGACCATGTTTGCAATCTGAATGAGCTATCACAGCCCATACTTTGCCAAGATTTCCCTCTTTGGTAGATGAAAAGTAATGCCTGCTGCCTGCAGCTGGTTCAGGAATAACACAAGAGGAGGCTAGTCTGTTGGGTACACAGTCATTTAGAGCTTAAAAGATCAAAACACTCAAATATCTACTGGTTAGCCAATGGAGATCATATGGCAAATGTGCACTGAACTCCATAAAGGCACAATACTTTCCTGGAAGAGCAGTCAGGTCTGAGGCAGCCAAATTTTACACTTCCTTTAGTTTCCAGATGGATTTAAATCATGTAGAGATTGTGAGAGTAGTCTAACCTTGTGAAGGCGAAGTCTACAGTCAGAGGATGGGTACAATCACACGGATGCATGAATTTCTAGAGTATGTGGGCTGTATCAAAATGCATCAAGACAATTTTCACTGTATAGTTGCACCTTCAGTATCAAACGAAATCTCCTCATTTAAACCGTAGCAGAAAATAGCAAAAATTCATCTATCTGTTCCTTGAACTAAGAATAATTTCCTTACCTGATTTGTTGGTTATTTTCCCTTCCATCCATCTTTGCATAACTCCCCTGTGAAGTAAGGTTCATCCACAAGTTTCTATCTATGCACTGACCTCTCCTGGTCACATTTTTATTTTGTGAATGCACGAGCAGAGGAAGAGAAGAAGAAAAAGTAGGTTTGTTACTTTTTGTAAGACAGACAAAGAAGAATTCAGAAAAGCAAATGATCTCCAGTTCTGTGTGTTCCCAAATATTACAATCTCCACAAAACACCCAGCTATGATGAAGACCAGTTCTACCATTCCTTTGTTTCTCCTGTTTCCTCCGTAGTTTCAGTAACAACACACGTTACTAAAGACCTAAGCAGCACATAAGGTGGGTTAGGGTAAAACATGGAAACGCAGTTGGCAAAAGAAAGGTTAGGTGAATGAGGAGGTGTGGTACATCTGAGCAGTCTCAGTGGTATATGCTTGCACAGATCTAGCAGAAGTTCCCAATTTCTTCAGGTTTCCCTCTCTGTAGCAATATTATAATTTTTCTTTGGTTACCACTGCTCTAGACATATTTTCCCATTTCAGTAAAACTCTGGGCTTAGATCTTACTTAGTGAGCATGAGAAATGCCAGAACCCATAACTATAATATAGGTAAATACAGTTTCATGGACAGGTTCTGTTACTGAATTTAAGCACTCCTGTTTCTCAGGCTCCCATCACTCTCCGCCAGAAACCAGAATACACTTCAGGGTCCTTCATACTCTTTGAAAGTTTTTTCACAAATGTTCAAGGAAAGATTAGCTTAAATTTTGTACCCAAACACATGCTAAAGGGTTGTGAAGTTCTGTCAGGGGGATATATTTGGATGAGTTGCTACTCCGTGCATTTGGGTGGTACAACCTAAAAGGAAAAAACCAGAGGATTCAGTTAAAATAAAACAGAAGAAATTAATACAGAAGGTTGTAACTTAACTGTGTTTGCTCTCATGGGTATCAAACAACAAAAACAAAACAGCTGCAAAAAACCCGAAGACCATTAACTCTTTGTTACGATCACTATTTTAAATGACAATCTAACCACAAAGATGGTAAAGTGCAAACTCTTTTTCTGTTGCTCTTTATGAAGTCTACCTGAGGTATTTCCCAAACACTGGTTTTGGAATATATTTTACTCAGACAGGAATTTATATTACATCAGTTTGTAAATCTGCCTACATTTGATAAACTTTAACCTATTTTTCTTGCTTGTTAGTTGGAAGGGTAGTAAAGAGCTTCTTTTTATAGCAATTATGTCATAGAAAAAAAACAGTGTTGGAAAAATCTCTATAAGGAACAACTGTACCTGTGACTTCTGAACCACATATTCAGCCTGTTCTTGAAAATTCCAAAGTCAGAAGCAAATGCATGGACTCTGAATAGTCCAGGGGGTCAGTTATCATCCTTCCATTAGAAAGTGTTTCCAATGTATAGCCCAAGTTTTTTTTTAATTTAAGCCAAAAGTTTCTGCCTTCTATACGCATGTGTAATAGGGATCAGGTCATTCTTTTATTTTTCTCAGATTCTTCCCCAAACCTACTTTAGTATTTCATCAATATTTATATTACTACATGGTAATTATCACTGCTGTATTGCGGAATGTCTCACTTGGTTCACATTCTCTTTGAGGAGGACTGTCACAAGGTGGGTGTGGTACTCCAGCTAAGCAGAGTGGAAAGATTACCTCATGTTTCTTGGCAGTTATGCTTGTTTTAGTCCTACTAACTCCTCATTTGATTTTTCTGACTCAAGACTCACTTTCCATGTCTTGATTATCTTCTGTATGACTGGTAGTAGCCATTTTTTTCTTACCTAACATTTGTGCTAATGATTATTTCAGTCTAACTGTGCTATCTTCTGTTTGTTCTTATTGAATTACATCCTCTTTTTTTTCAGATCATTCCTCCAGTTTGTCAAGATAGTTTTTAGTTCTACCTCTGACCTCTATCTGCTTGCCATAATTCCTGCATCATCGGCAAATTAGAGGCATTTTGATACCATCCTTCAGATCGGGAAATAAAATGAATGTTGTCAGGCTTAGGACAAGTCTTGTGTTCTTGCAGACTTCAAAACCTCATTCAGCATACTCTTCCATTTTAATAAAGACCAGGGATAACTTTCTTCAATATGTTAATTCAATCATGTTTTGATCATCCACTTAGAGCAAAAAAAAAGAAAAGGATGTCCTGTACTAATTTATCAACTTATCTCCTTTAAATATGCTGACTCTCAGGTCAGCATTGTTTTCAACTACTTGCAGTTTTAAAATATTCCCATGAAATTATGGAATGCTGGATTTACCCTGCAGTTCACTTCAGTTATCATAGCCAAAATCAAGGGTTTTTTTAACATTCCTTCTTTAATTATTGCTGCATTTTCAACAAAACTTAAAGTCTCAGTAAAAATATATGTGCTCCTTAGTGGACCTTATAGCCCATATCAATAAGGTAAGCCTAAAAGAAACTTCCAAACCAGTTTAGCTTAAAGTAATCCTCAATAAATATCCTAAAACATTCTAGTAACAACACCCGGTGATTACTGTGAAAAATTGACTGAATAGAAGAGTTTCTTGCTTATTTTAGTTCTTTCAGAATAAATATTCTGCATGTGATCTGCAAAGTTTACCTCCAAATTGAGAAGGCTGAGACCCAGGGGAGTTCCTCAGCAAACAGCAATAACAGGGCTGCCCAGTTGGTCACGCAGTAAATATCTCTAGTTCGCAAAGCCTCCTGGAAACTGGAATTGCACATCAGAAGTCAAAAGGCATCTACTGAGAAAAACATCTCCTACCAGATGTTGAATTTGCAAAAATCTACACGAATGACAGCATAGTGTCAATAAGTGACATAGTATCTGCCTGTTAGGAAGACAAGCTATGGTAAAATACCCGTTGCAGATTTTAAGGCCAAACTAAACCTAAAGAGTCATCAGTGTTTATTCAACAGGATTAATCAACTCTAATAGAGCTATTAATTATGGAACTGTAGCTATCCCAGGCAAAACACAGTACAAGCATGATTTCTGTAACAACCTTCGATAAAATTATTTTTAGGAAAATAAAAATATCTAATTTATGAAGGATTATGGAACTGTAGCTATCCCAGGCAAAACACGGTACAAGCATGATTTCTGTAACAACCTTCAATAAAATTATTTTTAGGAAAATAGAAAGATCTAATTTATGAAGGGATTTATAGAAGAACAGTCTCAAAAAGCTTCCAATAAAAATCATAATACAGAATGGAATACGTAGCTAAAATGCTGTACAGTTCAAAATTTTTATGTAAATTGTAATTCTCTATCTCCAATTTGCTGCTGTGTGCCCAGTCACTGTTTTAGAAATAGGTTTAAAGAAACTGAGGTACACACAGTCACTGACAAATGCAAGATGGACATTCATATAAATAACACGACG
>NW_010405317.1:2349-45092 GCF_000710305.1 Buceros rhinoceros silvestris | reverse complement strand
ACCACGACGCTATATATTCAGAAATATACCATTTCAAGCAGCAGCATGGCACTCCAGCACGCTGCTCTCAGGAGTGATGTTGCCCATCCAAACCCAGACTTCAGATATGCCCTTTGCATGGAGCTGCTCAAGCAGGAGCAGTTACTTCCCACCATGTAAACCAAACCTGGAGGACATTACAGTATCCCATGAAAGGCAGATATTTCGCTGCTCTCCTCCAGAGCCACTTCTGTCTTCTGGCTAACACCAATGGAGGTGTAGTAGGCTACATCGAAAAGGCGGCCCAAGTCTAGACTCATAACCTTTAAAAGATGGATTACTGCCAGATTTTTTATGCACAGAAGTTGAAATTAATGGTAGAGCTGTATTTTTCATGCTGCGAGAGACCATAATGGCAGCACAGCCATCTGGTCTATCAACCACTTCTCTCAGTTAGGTATCACCTACAAACTTTAGGGCTCTCTTATTCACATGTCCCTGCACCATTTGGTGGCCAACTTAGTCCAACACTTCCGCAGTTGGTTGGGGGTTACTGTCTCCCCCATCATTCCTAGTTTAAAGCTCTTCTCACAAGGTTGGTCAGCCCGTTGGCAAATATGGAGTCTTGTACAATTGCTCAGGTAGATCCCGTCTCTTCCTACCGGTTCTTACAGAGAGTCACACGGTCGTAAAAGCTGCGTCCTTGTTGTTGACACCAGTTGGGCGCACAGATCCAGAACTCAGCAAGTTTAATTAGGAGGAGGGAAAAGATGTGACAGACTAAGGATCATTGATAATAGAAGAATGGTTGGCAGTTATCCCATCACTATACAAAACCAATTAGAAGAGAAGAGGAAAAAAGCCTTGTTATTTCAAGAGCAGTGACACATGCCGAGAAGAAAAAGGGGTTTTTACCATTATTTTAATATAAAAAGTGCTAAATAAAAATCAGGAAATATGTGTTGAAGTGTTTTCATAAAAATGTGTGATTTATAGAAATAGAAATAAAGGTAAAATATCTAGGCATATTAGAAAGTACATTAGTATTAAATACTGCTGCTTTTGCGATAAAGAGGGATTCTTGACAGAAATAACTTTAGAGAGGGATTTTATAAATATACCAAATCAAGCACCTAATCCATATAGGACTAATTTCAATAGTTTAAGACTATTTTTATTATGATTATTTCCATATTTCTCCTCCTCTCTCTCCCTTTCTGTATGTGTCATCATGGTGTCCTTAGTGTTTAAAGCTTTTCTCTGACATCATCAGACATCTCCTCTGTCTTTCATTGTCACCTCTGCCTTCTGCATTTTCTTTATCTCCTTAGATGTTTTTCTTCAAATTTCCTTTTCCTTGTTTCTTCTTTTATCCAGTTATTTCAGACTGATGAGTTCAGTTATTTAATCCAATCTTCATTAGTTAAAGATATCTTTCTACTTTGGAGCGTGTCTTCTCTGAATATTGCCCAATTCTTCCTTCTCTCACTTTTTCTTCTATAAAATTTTTTGTAACCTCCAGAAAACCAGTGTTTGTCATTATTCTGAAGAAATCTGTCAGCTCCATTCTCTTCTGGAAAGATCTGTTCACTTCCTTTCTGTTAAGTAACTTTCACCTTTGCTCTTTGGAAGAAACAACAAATTGGCTAATATGAGAGTAGAGCTGCTCCGTAACTGAGAAGAGACCAGAGAAGAGCTGAAAGTCAGGATGCTCAGCAGTTTCTCAGCAGGACATGGAGAAGATCTTATGCTAGAAAATGGGCTAAAAAAAAAATTTTTGCAAAAAGTTAAGAAGTTTGTAATTTCTATCTGTAAAGGGATTTAAACAACAGGTCTTTAAAATGCAGCATGATTTTCTTTCATCTGCTAGGTGGGAAAAACATAATTTACAAACACTTTTATACCTGAAATATTCATAAGAAATAACTTCTCAATTGAAGCAGTTGTGCTTCGAAACATGTCTTGATGTCTTAAATAGCTCTACTTGTATGCTTAAATCTATGCGCATACTTCAGTCAATTGAACGAATTGACTTGCACACAGTTTCTCTTCCTCATCATCAAATGCCGAAGGAGCACAGCCCCTTTGCTAAGGAGGAAGTGGGCTGTCTGATCTGCGTTACTCTACAGTTCAGAAAAGAAGTTTAACAGCTCTTTGGAAATGTGTAAATCATTAGACCAAATAGAACTCAAATGCTCTTTAAGTAAAAACAGTGGGATCCCAGAAAGCAAAATAATTTTTTAGTATCAAATATTGACTATTAAAATACAGAATTTGTGACCATAATACCTATTTGACAGGCCTTGAAATAAATGGTTTACGATAAACTTTGCAGCCCACCAAAGCCACTCTGCAGCCCACCTCCTGCAAAGGACATGATCAGTTTTGCAGGTTAGTTAGTAGCTAATATTGTAGCTGTCAGATCCAGGATTTGGAAACATTGAAAAAACTGGAGTTTGTTGCTAACCAATTTTTTAAAAAATAGGTTTGTTGATATCGTACATACAGGTAACCATCAAGTAATGTATGGTTACTTGTATGTACAAGCAAATGTAATACTTTACATTTTATGCTACTTAAAGTTTGAAAGGATATTTCCTTTTTTTTCTTTTTGCATATTAATACCACAATACAACATTGTTGCAAAGCAGAAAATAATAATTTGCACTTTTACTACTATTCATGATATCCCTGTGTCCCACTGGCTTGTGGACAAGGATGTCATACAAATGAAACTAAAAGAAACAGTTATTCATCATTTAATTAGTTCAAATATTACAGTGTTAATTAAGCAGAAGGTAGCACTAGAATTTTTCACAACAAAAATTAAAAAAGCCTTCTTAGATACAATCTAAGAAGCAATTTTAACCCTTTCATGTCCACACTTGCTTGGTATGGTAGAATAAATTGTTGAGCAACTATCAAAGGTGCTTGATACAGATTTTTCAATAATCTGCCATTTATGCCTTATATTCATTGAGATATTTACATATATAAATATATATATATACACGTTAAAACTATTGGAATAATGTATTTAAATGTGATTGATGCCTCTCATTCTGTTGCTTAAGGTTAATTAACATGTGTGTGCATTGTATTTATTTTGTCAGCATCACGAAGGTCACAGCTGTTGTATGAATATGGTATCAATATCTTTAATACCAGAACAGCTTAAACCTCTGAAATAGCTTATCATCAAAATGCAAGTCTAATAAACCAACTCCATCTTAGTGCAAAAACTTAGCACTTTAAAAAGCTTTGTTCTTTTATTATCCAGAATATCAAAATTATTCTCTGTCAAACCAAAGTTCTATGAATTCCTAACCAGGAAGTTTCCTAGGATACTTTCTACTCCTATAGCCAACCACAAATATCTCAGTCAGATTTCTTAGTTCATTTCTACCTTTATTATTGCTGTTGCCTAAAATACAGTGGGAAGTTTCCTAGGATACTTTCTACTCCTATAGCCAACCACAAATATCTCAGTCAGATTTCTTAGTTCATTTCTACCTTTATTATTGCTGTTGCCTAAAATACAGTGTTATGTGGTAACATGGTCAACATAGGAGCACAGTTTTGAACCTGACAGTAATCCCACTGAATCTGTAGAAATACATACAGGTTATTGTTGAACATATGTTGAGGGGTTTTGTTGTACTCATCATAAGTCACTAAATATATATATATACATAAAAAAAAAGGAAAAAAGATGGAAATGAGTTAAGGCTTAAATCAGAACATTTGACTATGAATACTTAATTAAATGTCACTGCCTACATTGCTTCTTTTATTGCTACTGGTCCTGAGAGCCTGCTATGAATTAGATAATTGAAAAAATGTATCTTAGGGGAGTGTAAGGAGACATCAACATATTCTTATCCAAGTTTTGTTCTTCATTGGTTTAGTTTTTTCCTAAGGATTTATACATTCATTTCATGCATCTCTGTGCATCGTTGTTTTCATTGGTATCATGCACTGCAGTGGCACACAGAGACAGACAAAAAGCTTGGCAAAATAAAACATCTACAGCGTATAAAGTGCTGCAAAATATTAGAGCGGGTTGTGGCAGCCATATAGCCATTAGTTAATTATGATAGGGCGTTGTGTTGATGTGACTGTGCTGCTTCCAATTTTGGAAGTAGTTCAGAGACGTCTACATCTGTGTCTGCATCTGCAAGGCCATATAGTTTGTTGCTGATACAGCTTTGATTTGGTAGAAAAAAAAAATAAGGAAACTTCTGGTCATTCATCTTTGAAATTAATTTTCGAGATCTTTCAGTTTGTCCTTCTGTTTGGAGTCTGTGAAGAAAATAAGATGGCGCAAGATGAAGGAAAATATTGGTTATGTATTATAATTCCTTTGAGATGCAAGATTCGTTAAAAATTTCTTCTTACTCTTAGAAAAAATTAATATATGAGAGGAAGAAATAAAGCAGGCTGCTCACATGGACTCAGCACACTGAGAAAACACTCAGCAAACAGGACACGTTCAAAGATCTCATCTCTCTCTCATTTATCTATCAATATAGATAGAATTAGAAATGAAGAGACAACTTTTTTGTTTACCACAAATGATAAATGATCTCAGTTCCTCGATCACTCTAGACTATGCAAAGCCTCAGAGCAATTCTCACAACCAGATGTAAGGTTTCTCAGACCTCTCTTAAGGAAAACAACTCCTACCTGGAAATTAAACTCACCAACTAAGAAACTTTTTATTTATTTATTTTCTTTCAAAAATACTGACAAATTTTCATCTTTGAAGGCTGTTAGCCTTACAGTCATTTCACTAAGGAATGTGTTTAAAGGTTACAGTCTTATCTGGCAGAAATATTACTGATTAAAAGATATCCGTTTCTTTCATGTTCTGTTTAGCAACGTATGAAACACACACAACCCACAAACACTGAAAAAAAAAGTCCTGTACAAATAGTTGAGGAACCCTGATGTCACAAAATCTCTAAAAAGCAAGTAAATGAAATATCTACTCACTACCTGGAAATTAAAATAACACCCTGCCAGTAAAGGTCCAGTCATTGGATGACTAAAACAATACTTTGGCAAAAATTTAAAAGCCAGAAATCTCTTCCTCTCCTTAAAATATTTGTGCTTTTTCCTTATTAGCCATGGAAGCCTTCAGTCAAGGCAGCTCTTTTCCAACATACACAGAAATGTATGAAGATTTTTTTCATTATTTTCTGAAGTTCTCAAAATTACACAGGCAAACCTCCTCACATTCTGCCATTATCTGGAGGAAGCGGCACATTTGGCACACTGTTTCTGAACTGATATTCTTTTTCTTTTTTAAAGGAAGGGTAGTGAGACATACTTCTTCCATTCTCTATTTTCTTACATTCTCTGAAATCTAATGGGTACCGTATCGTCTTTTGAGAGAGGATGTTTGTATACATTTAATTTCTTCTCACAAGAAAGCTAGAAGACCTTATCTACCAACCTGGCACCAGAAAGGCGGTTCAGAGTCAGGCAGACAGTTGCAAACTGTGTTATGTTTTCACTGTGAATGCTGTTTCTTCCTCCCAGCTATATATATCTTTATGAAAGAATCTATGGAACATGAAAGCAGATGCCATGGAAGCTTAAAGTATTCTTCAGCAGAAATTGTTTGCGTGGATCTCTTTTTATTTTTCCTGTTAGTTTAGTTGTGAATTAAGCTGTAAAGGACTTCTTTCTATGAAGTTGCATGGAAAACTTGTGGGACTTGCTGATGTATGGCCTCATTTGACCAGCCTGGTTCTGCCTCCAGAGAGTGGAAAGTATGAGAGCGAAACCCAAGGAGCTGTGGACTTCCCCTCTTACAGAAAGGACATTTTTCAGGTAAGATAAATTTTCCTATATTGCCCTATAAATCATAAGAAACGAAACTCAGTGGTTTTATTCCTGGAAATATTTGTAAATCAGTTATTTTAACTATTCAACCAGCTCTGCTGACTACTCAGTTTCCTGATACAGCCATACCCTTAGGAAATTACAGGATACTGGCCCAGTTTACACAGATGAAGTTAATTAATTCAAATACAATTCAAACAGGATAGTTGTACATGTCTGCCAAATAAATCTTAACCAACTACCTTTCCAGCCCCTCCCTCACTAACCCCTACTCCCCATCCTACTCCAGCCTGGAAAACAAGCTTTCCTGTCCATTATTTATTTTCTGTGGCTCACCAAGCCTGCATTCGGTATCCCATCCCAAACAGAAATCCATTCAAACATTAACAATAGATCACACCAGTTCTCAGTCAAGACTCAAAGTAGAGAGGCTGGGGGTTAAAATGCCCCCCAGGGTTAAAAAAAAAAATCATATTCCACTTTGATTAAAATGAACTGAAGCTGTCTGGAACCAGGCTCCAAAAAATACTGCTTTGTCTTTCTCACTCTGCTAGGGCCCCCAAGATCTCCTGCCTCTGCATGTTAACCCACCGCAGTTCCCATTTTCAATGAAACATTTCTTGCTGAGGCAGAGCAATGGCTGTAGGACCGGCAACTACCCTTTTTCTTTGTGTTCCTCCTGTCCAAGGCTTTCTCCTCTCCTATGTAATCAGGGACCACTATTCTCACCCTCTCTTTCCCCACTTAGGTGGCTTAAGATCTCCCAATCCCTTAAAAAAAAAAAAGTCTGAAATGTTGAATTGCACTGTGCACACCTAAATTTTTTGTTTAAGAGCAGATTCAGATGCATTCTCCAGTTCATTACAAATGAGGTGCTAATGCATCCAAAAGTTCATAGACTCTCTTGGATGAAAAGAGCAGTGTTTTGTGTTTGCTTTATACTGTCCTGCTGTAAAATTCTAGTGCAGATGCTCAGTTTTTATAGGTCTGTAAAATTCTAGTGCAGATGCTCAGTTTTTGTATCCACATAACTAACCAAGGTAAGCCTCAGAGAGGGGGAACTTAGTTCTGCAGGATGAAAATTGCTGGTGCACTGTCCACAGTCAGATTCTACATTACAAGAAACAAGGCCAGTCAAGCTGTCTTGAAATAAATCCACACATTTCTTTTTTGTCACAAGCAAGATCATAATTGCAGTTCTGGGATGGGCAGAAATCAGTTTCCTCATTTTAGAAAAAGTTTTGATAAATCGCACAGCAGCCCGTAAAGAGTTCAAACGAATAATAATCACATATTTTAGCTAGGCTTCTGTATGCTAAAATATAACAGTATTTTACCAAGAAGGTGGCTGTTAATGTATTCACCTTAAGGTCTTGATTCTAGGAATATGCCTGAATACAAAGGTGAGGCTAATCAAGCTAATTACTGTGAACTGCCTATAATAACTGCATATGTTTGTCTTACAAGTGAACACAAAAAATAACCTGAACAGATTTCCAAAGAAAGATTGATGACTAAGAAGCTTGTTTTGAAGAGGTTAATATGTATTTGTAAATAAGTGCTTTTATTCACAAGCAATCTGATTTATCAACAAACCTGCCTAACTTCAGTGTATGATGGGATTCCCTGTTAAGAATGTTATTAATCCTCTGAAAGTTTTGAAATTTAGCTTTCAGCAGATTAAAAACCACAGATCTGTGTACAGCCTGCATTGGACTGCCAATTAATATGTAACCTGAGCTGCTAGTTTCTGGTCTTCTACGTGACACCACACAAACATACACTTTGCACAACAGATTTATATTCCCAAATGAGATTTAAATTAGAATCTTACTTCTAGTGCAGTACAGTGACTGCAGCTAGTTAAAAATCATCAACAGAGCATGTTTGCCTGTTACAATGGAAGACTGGATTTCTTGATCCAGATGTCACATATTTGTACTCCCAAAGTTGGCATCCACGGGAGATGTTAAATCTTTGGGATATCTGACAATGGTATCTGGATATCTGGAGTAGTTTATCTTCCTTAAGATCTTTTTAATTTTTTAATGGTTGTTCTGCACCTATAGTAAACATTGGTATTGACCTTCAGCTATATGTGCATCAACATAGTGTAACTTGAAATATAAACTGAGAAGGTTATTTTGCCCCTTTTCCTCAAGACTCAGACATCCTCACTGGTAAAACGCCAGGTGCTACACCTTCTGCATGTGGGAATCTCTAGTGGAGAAAAGTTTCTCAGTCTTCGTGTTAAGGGCATGGTCCATCAAATGTTGCATGGATGGAGCATTATAGCTGCCAAACTGCTGAAACGTCTCTGAAATGTCTTTGGCAGCTAGTGTGAAACACAGAGCAGACATTTGTTCTTTTGCCATCTCAGTTTTTGCCTGTTTCACCAACAATTTCTCCCCTATTCTTTACTGGCTACAGAGGAACTTTGTTCAATCAACACAATGAATCTGGTATAGAGGAAGCAAAATATTAAGTCCATTGTGGCTAATTTGCTGATCACCGATCTTCCAGCCAATAATTCAGGGAAACATATACATATTTTTAAAAATAGTTACTCTCGAGGGGCTTCACTTTCAACTAATTCAGTAGAGGGGACAGGGAGTATCAGAGAAGGAGCATGTGCTGAACTTAAAGCAGAACCTGGCATGTGGCTGAAGCATTCTGAGATGGGGATTAGAGGCTGCTGCCTCCTTAAATTTCTGGCTGTGCAACCCCCTTGTTGCCAGCCAGAGACTCTCTGTAAAGCTTAAGCTGGTCAACGCACATTCACTAAACTGTGGTTGCAACTTCTGCTTTGGGAAAGTTCCCGACAGCCAAGGGTCTCACAAAGAGGCAGTGACTGCTGTCAGCTAGGAAATTTCAACTGCCAGGCAGCAGCCAGCTACAAAGATCCTTATGCCGAACACGTGGAAAAAGAAAGTCAAAATCACTTTTATAACTGAACATGCAGTAGTAAAAGCGAGAACGAGACTGCTTAAAGAGAACAGATCAGCCAGAAGCAGATTTTATTGGAGGATTTGAAGAAGGAAGATGCCTACCTACCCATTATCAGAGAGCAGATAGAATGTAGGGCAAGACAAATGAGCCCATGTCCCTTTGGTGACTTCAGAGCCCTTTTCCTCTTAAGTTTACTATTGCTAAGGAATAAAAGATCGATGATTTGAGAAGGCAGGTCAGTCATCCATACGTTTGTGAGTCAGAGTGCAATAGTACAGAAATTCCATCTAAAAATGGGAGAAGGGAGTTGGGGACAAGATCCAAGCCTGAAGGAAGTGCACTAAAAGAGAGGACAGAAGCAAAGATGATTCAATGTACCACTCTCAACAGCCATGAGATAGCAGCAAAGGTGAATATTCAGTACAGGGCATTAATAATATGATGAGTATCAAGTGGAACAGAGAAAAAAACTTTATTCCTTCTTGTCCCAGATAAAAGAGAAAGACAAAACTGAGACAGGTAGCATTATGAACTGTGCCCCCATAAAATAAAGTCTGGATAATTGGACTGAGAAAATAAACTAGAATTTACATGTCTAGTTGATTCTGCTGCTATTTGGACAGCCAGGAAAGAATTGGATTTAGAATCATATGGGACCTTTTCAGGAAGGATGCAGCTCATCAGTAGAGGCTGAGGAGAGACTGGCAGATAAAGCAAAGACTTGTCTTTAATAAAAACTGATCTCCTGAGATCATTACAGGATGAGCCCTGAAGCAACATCGCCCTGTGAGTTAAGATGGAAATGTCTCTTTTACAGGAGTACTTAGTTACAAGCTTTACTGTTCTGGCCTGCCTAGAATGTGCTTGCTGGGAGCTGTTATGATTTGAGCATGGTCTGAGTTGCAACTAAAATGACTTTACCAGTTTTCCTCAGTTTATGATACAGCAACGACAAAACTTCTGAAGACATTTGACAACCTAACCCCCTGAGCAACTTTATTATGCTACACTGACATTCCTGACTGGTTTTGTTAGTTTTAATGTTCAAGACAAAGGTAATGGCTTTCAGAAGGTTTTAGATTTATATTTGATTGTTTAACAACAAACTAAAATGTATCCTGATTAGGAAATAACTTGTTTTTTAAAATAAAAACACTCCAAAGAATATAGACTGATAAAAGCTTATATATCCATTTACTCAGTATGCCATATAAACAGCTAACTTGATAATTATCTTGACAGAGAAAAATGCTCAAGTTTGGCAAATTAATAATAAAAAACAGTAGTGGGAACTGAGAGGAATGCATATGCAGGAACTGACGTTAGGACTTCTAAATTTTGCAAGTGCAAGGTCCTGCACTTGGGTTGGGGTGAACTTTTTAGTAGGGCCTGCGGTGATAGGACAAGGGGTAATCATTTTAAACTAAAAGAAGGTAGATTCAGACTAAGTATTAGGAAGAAATTTTTTATAATGAGAGTAGTGAAACACCTGCTGAAACAGGATGCCCAGAGAGGTGGTAGATGCCCCATCCCTGGAAACATTCAACATCGGACAGGGCTCTGAGCAACCTGATCTAGTTGAAGAAGTCCGTGCTCATGCAGTGGGGTTGGACTAGATGACCTTTGAAGGTCCCTTCCAGCACAAACTGTTCTATGATTCTATGAAACTTTTGCTGCTGTGGTATTTCACATGACATTAAAATCTGAGAAAAATAATCGACATATGTACATTTATATATAAGTATATTTCTGCTCCTAAATTAACTTGTAAATTCCAGGTGTTGATGTTACTTCCCTCTTCTTCAAACACCATGCCAAACCTGGCCGTTAGGCTTACACAAGGTCAGCAACATTAGGGAAGAGGCTGCTCTGAGATCAGTTCTGTCTTATAGTCCCCTTACACTCCGCCACCTGTCTGAGTCCATCTGCTACCTCTAAACTACGAGCTTGATAGGGTGTGACTGTGCCTTTTATTCTACGTTTGCACATTTCTGTTCCTCAGTCTTGCCTGGGACTACAAGTACAAAGGCAATATTAATGGCAATAATAAAAAGTGAAATGCTGCTGCTGTGTGTCTGCAAATATTTATGGATTCTTTTTTCTTTTCTTCCTAGCGGAAGAGCACATATTTTAGCAAGTGAAGTCAGCTAATTTTCTCTTTTCACAGAACAGTTATTCTTTTGATGGAAAACTAACCTGCAAACTAGCTGATAACTTCCCCTGATGAGGGGGACCGCTTAGTTAATTCGTTCTTCATTGGAAACACAGGCTTTGACTTACTGTGCTGCAGTATGAACTCCGTAACAAATGTGGGCTGTCTGCTGGGGTGGTGCTGCCACTGGGGCTGCTATCTATTGCTCTGCTGGGCAGGAACCCTGGGTGGAGACCCCTGGGGACCAGTCAGATAGCAGAATAGATGAAGGAGAAAGGATGTGAGCTCCAGTGCAGTGGGCACTGAGGCTCTAAAGATGATAGCTGTAAATTGATTTCACCCAAATAAGGTCAATAAAACAATGCCAGTTGATATTCATGGAGGATTTCTCTTTTTGGTTGTGTTCTGGCCTCAAATAAAGAATAATGAAGAACAATGATAATATGGTGCTGCATACACCTATGGAATACATAGTACTGCACACACCCCTTCAAGATCTATGCAGTGTCAGAGACTTTTCACTTTCAATTACGCTCTTAATTTGTCTACGCTTTAGAGTAAATATATTTGTATTATTTATTTTATGCCATACTTACATGAGCGTATCATATCTGTAGAAGTACAAAATGAAGGGTATGAATTGATTATTAGGACACGTTTATTCCTCATTTGCCTTTGCTTTTCACCATTGATCAATACGCGTAGCAAAGGCAAGTAGCTAGAGAAGAAAGCGGATCACATTGCTCGTTAACAGGCCTTTCCCCTTGCCCTCACCCTATATTTTTACTCAGTAATGATACTTTCAAACGTGTAAAGCCGTATACAATTCTTGGCAGGGCTGTGCCTGTTTCCTATGGGGACTTGCAGCCCACATGCAGCTGGGAGGAGACTTTACCAACCATGCATACAATGTTAGGAAGAAATCAAGGGCTAACTTTCTCTTCTTTGAGTTGTAAGCATATTTTGCCAAGAGGAACTCCAGGAGGAGCATTGATTCCTCCCCAATCTCTGCGGTAGCTGGGAAGATTGCAAATGTATTTCCTTGCTTGAAAGAGTATCATGCCAATCCTTTTAGGGGAAAGAAATGTACAGTCTGTATCTCTTAAAACTAACAACTGTCACGGTTTCAGGTTGAGGTTTTGACTGTGAATATTTTCAAGCCATTCAGAAATTCACAGAGTGAAATTTGTTGATGAAAGTTAGTAAATAATTCCAAATAATGCTGGAGTGAAAGAAGCTGTTGGGTACCACTATCAAAGAGAAAAGGCCGAGATTAGTTTAGTTCTAATTCTGGTGCAGGTGATACTTTAACCCAGGTACAGCTCTCAAACTACAAAACCAGTCTGTTTGTACCTCTGCCAAACACAGACAGATGAATGAAAATAAAATATACTGTTGATACAGCAAATCTCACAGAGCACAAAGTGAAGACACGGAAGACAGAAACATAGCACTATTCTTCCAAAAATTTTATTTTTTTTTTTAAATAGCAGGTCAGTTTTCTCACACTGACATTAGTGTTCTCAAATGTACTGACGTGCACCACCTCAAGCCAAATTGAAGGAAAGGAGAATTACTTTGTGACAAAAAATAGCAGCCCACCTATTAAGTCAACCCTGCTGTGCTGCTAGATTGAGAAAGAAATCTTCACAGCAAGAGCTGTCTCATTAAATCCAACTGTCCACAAGAGAGACTGCTGAATAACCTCTCCCTCCACATAAATCCATCTTTGCTTAAAACGCTGGTGGCTAACTGAAATCCATGCATTCCCTGTGGCAGCTCCAGGTTTGCCTGGCTCCCTGGGAAGTCCCTAGATTGTTTGCAGCTCCTGAAGCCAGATGATTTACTTTCTGCAGAATGGCAGCTCGGGAGCCCTGAAGGTGTCTGAGAGGAGGACAGAGATTTCAGGTGCGGTACTCTGTGTGGGCCAGAGACTAGATGGAGGATGCCATCCTCAGCCTTGCAATAATGAGTAGGACTGGGTCAGCCCAGTGACTGAGGAACTGGAGGTGTGGAAGTCTCCTGCTGTGGAGGGTTCTGCAAGGTGGACAGTGGAGGTACTCAGAAAAGCGAGGTGAAAAGCTGTCTATAGAAGGAAAAAAGCATGTGCTACATTTCCTGGAGTCCTCTGGTAATTTATGTGCTAAAATAGGATTTGTTCCAGTAAAACTCCTGTGTAATTTTAATTAATACTTTTTGAACTTGCAGTGAAAATTAAATCATGATCGTGGATTAGCCTTCAGGCTGGGAGGGTCCCCCTCAGTTCCAGCATGGTTCACAACAACACTTCACTGCTTTTTATCAATATTTATGGGAATCTGTTCTCCGTTCCTAACATACCAATCTTTAGGATTGGTATGGTACGTGTCACTATAGAAAAGCTACCAGGTACTCCTGATTCCTAAATGCATCAAAGAGGCATAGAAGGCAGGAAAGGAAGGGCTTGGTGCTACTAAGTACTCATGGATGTAAAAAAGTTTTTAAAAGCATGTGCTAATTTAATTCTGACATTAACTGGACTCAGACTTCTAGGGAAAATTCATTATACTTATTTCAACGCTACCAAAATAGCATTGTGTTAGTATTACCATTATAGTCTGAAGAGAATTCATACATTCTAAAAAAATGTCTACTGTAAAAAGTCTCAAGGTGACATGCTAAGGCTTTTCATTTCTATTCAGCACTTACTAAAGATAAAATTCTTTAGAATTTATATCAGTTTATATTTTTAAAAATAAATATACTTTTTACACTAGATATGATGTCAAATATGGAAGAAAAAAAAGTTGGAGAATTTTACAACCACTGGATGTCATTGTTGTTCTTTCCAACTAAAAAAAAAAAATTAAAAAAAGAAAAGAAAAGAAGCAAGTAGAAGTCAGTTCAAAGATTGGGATGTGAGAAGAATAAACATCTAGCTGTTCCCATATTTTTCATTTTAAATTATAAAATATATTTGCATAAAATAGTAGTCTATGTTAATACTAATGGATTCCATGAAGCCAAATGAACTATATGTGGACAATTCATAACAGCAGTCTAACTGCTGTTCTCTTTCATAGTTCATCAGTCACTGCAAATTTCAGTGTAGCTAGTTAACAGAAAATTATGATCTGGATTCGGTAGCAAATGTGTATAAACAGCTCATTTTATTAGGTGCAGTCTTCATCATTTTTTATGTGACTCATATTAAATCTCACTTGTGAAAGGTTGTGTATTGAATGCTAACAACAGGATGCAGATTTCAGATAGCTCTTTTCATATAGTTGTCTCAAAATTAAGTACTAATAAAAGTCAATAACAGCTACCAGGAGACAAATCCAGCCCCTTGCTCACTTCTGAGGGTCATTTTGCAAGTGTCAGAGCCTGGCTCAGGAAGAGATGCAGCTGTAGCGGTTAGTTCTGTGCATGAAAGCAAAGAAGCAATGAAATCACTACTGAATGAAGGCAGGAGACAAAAAGACAAATCCTCTTCTGAGCAAAACTCTCTCATACTTTTCTGTTGTGGGCATCCAGGTAAGCCATGGACCTGGATGAGTTTTCCTTGAGGGGTTCTGCAGCTGCCCGGTGGCCTACAAGAGATTTCTTCTCAGTGCTTCTTTACAGTCCCTCCACTCCCTCGTTGTACATCTGCCCAGCACCTGGCCCTGAACTTGGAAGGGTTCTTAATTTCATTCTATGTGCACACTTATTACCCTCATAAGAAAGTACGGCTGAACTACACTCTGTGTACAGTGGGTGGGTTGAACACAGCTGTGCAGCAGACCACTTGTTCTCTTTCTACTCTGTGAAAACGATGTTTTTTAAAGTATCCAGTCATCTTTTGCCATCAAATGATTTGGAAATGAAATTATATCAAGCAACAAAGGAGAGCAAACAGATTTCACTTTGCTTCTCCAGAAGTCATCCCATTTACCTGGAGCATTAGCATTGCTCTGAAATCTGAGGCCAGTGATCTCTGCCATAGCGATATCATGATTATTTCATGTCAAGGGAAATCCAGAGAAATGAAGCAGTGATGTCACCGGAAAAGAAGCAGCAGGGATCTAGCATATCAACAGGAGACAGGCTTGCTATTAATGGATGGGCTGCCTGCCTCACCTCTGCAACTGTAATGGATGTTGGAGGCTCTGATTCAGGGACAATGGAGAAAGCGCAGCCAACCTCTCTTAATACAGCTCCAGAGTGGCGTTTGAATTTTAATCTGGTGGTACCATAACTGGACAATAAAGACGGCAGCTTCATTATGCAGTTATAACAGCTCTGGTGCCAGCGGGCTGTGGTTGTTCTGCTTATTTTCCTTTCAAGCTTTCAGAGAAAGCAAAGGAGCTGTGTGCTTCTCTCTGCACTGCGTATGCTTAGGATGCAGTGAAAGATCTGAACTGGCCTTGGGTAGAAATATGCATTAGCTTCAGTCTTTTGAAGTATTACTGGTAGTGTAGATGTGTCAGTGAGGGCAGGCTTGGGGCAGCTGTTGTGGTCTATTGCTGTTGTACAGCATAGATGTTCTTTCTGAATCATAGAATCATTTAGGCTGGGAAAGATCTTTGAGACCATTGAGTCCAACCATTAACGTAGCCCAGCCAAGTCCAGCACTAAACGAGCATGTTGCAAGAAGCTCTGAAATGCTTCTTCAGGACAGGATGGTTCTCTATCATCCCCATAAGACTGCTCTGTGACAGCACATCATATTGCTGAGCCTCAATTGTCAAACTCAGTCCAGTGTGCACCTATGCCTCAGGGACTGAGGCAGAAATAGTCCATCTGGATTCTATTGCAGGCCCCAGATGTCTGCAAGCTCGCAGTGGCGATACCCAAATCATGCCTTTTTTTTTTTTTTTTTTTGATCTGGCCTTTGTCTCTCAGTGGGAGTTAGTTGCCTAAATGCCTTTGAGGATTTGGGACCAAGATTTCATCTCTAGTTCATGGGCAGTCACTAGAACAGTGTCAGGAGATTTTGCATCTTCCGGGTTGGACATTGTGAGTCAAAGTAACTTTCATAAAAACTAAACAAGGGACAGAGATTTCCCAGGATTGAAAAAATCTTGTTGGAAACAGCAGTGTGTCATCACTAAAATTTTAACAAAAATGGACAAACAAGATATCTGCATCAAAATAACTGATACTCTAGTAACTGATTATACTGCCAATCTAACGTGCAGTTGACATGAGCAGAGCACTCTCAGGCATCCAGAGGAAGGCTCGAGACCCAGCCTGGGGTCAGAACAAGAGCCTACACCTTGGTGTTCTTTGTTCCAGGGAAGTGTCCTACCTACCCGGCTTCTTAAATACAGATGCCATATGCTTACCCATTCACCTGTTTCTCTTGTTTTGACAGACCTGGGCTTTGTTATCTTTCTCCTTCTCTTCTCATCTTTGGCAGACCATGGGTTCATTCTGAGGCATAATGGGGAAAACGAGATCTCGAAAACTTTCGCGGGACAGGAAAACCACTTCCTACCCAGTTCTATTTCTGCTTCTAAAATTCTGTTTGGTGGTAATTTTAGTGAACTCATTCTTCCTTTGTGTGCCATATGATCCACAGTTGTTTTTCAAATCACCAAAAGCCATTGACAGACTGTGTGGTTTTGATTTAGGACAAAGACGCTCTTTTTAGAAAATCATTAACTCAAAATATAAGAGGAATAAAATCTGTGTTTACCTTTTTCTTTGCCTTCCAAAAATTTTACGAGAGCAAAATGCACTTATATCCACACTATTTATAGATGCAAAAGAAGATTAAACAGAATCATGTTTACCTCAAATTAGATAGCTGACTTTGAACTGAAATGAGATGCATAATATACATATATATTCATGTACACACAATATGCGCAGCTCAACCATGTAGAAATATTTCAGTAGCTTTCTTAGATAAACAGATCTGCAGGTCTGTGGGCAGAACAAATACATATATATATATATTTACATATAGTTTTTAAATTAAAATTATTTCCTGGTTCAAAAGTTCTGCAAAAGAACAAACAACCACACATTTGTATTTTGTATTAATTTTGAACTTTCCAAGTTTTGCCTATTCTTTCAATATTTATCTAATTATTCCCCTCCAGATGTTAAATTATATTTTTCCAAGTACACAGGATACTATATTGCTAAAACACCCACAACTTTACAGGGCAAAATAAGGAGGAAGATGAAGTGCTACCAGCACTTACTGAAAGAATAGTATTTTTCCCTGGGCCATATGACATCATCAAAAAATATAAGGCAAGCAAAAATACAGATCAGCTCTTCAAACTGAACTCTGTTTTCTTCTGGTACAACAAAGCAATTCTTCAGTTGGCTCAAATGACATTTGAAACCTAGGAAACCTCGGACGCTGTGTGTTCTCTGATTTGAAATCTCCCTCATAAATATCACGGTGTACATTCCCGGATACAGAAACACCACTAGTAGCTAATGGGAGGTTGACCATCCGTCTTTAGACAGTAACATGGGGACGGGTAGAAAAGATTGCTCCCTCTATAAAGTCCATCAAGAAAACAAGAGGATACAGGAAATTCAGCAGCAGATGGCCTAAGAGACCCCGTCGTGCTCTGGTAATCTGTTGGCAATGATTTTGGTGGCATTAGGGGCAGTTTCCGACCATGTACAGAAGGAACGTTTGGTTACTAGGACAATCATTGTGCCTTACTACAGCTTCCTAGCCTAGAGAATTCTGATTGTTGCTTCCTTTTCAATTAATGTAATAGAAAAATTGAGTAGGAGAAGATAGAGGATAACCTACTCCATCCTCATGCCTCAAATGCAAAATCATGTATCCTGACAGACATTTGTTCAAATTGTTCTTAAAAGCACCAGTGAAATAAGTGCTTCAGCCCACTCAGGGATTTAATGTTCATGTGGTTCACACAGGCACAGGGAATGGTTAAAACCTTTCCTCTTTGCACCTAGTTGTTATGTTTCTGTGTATCTGGCTTATCTTTTGGTAAATTTCTCTTAGTCTTCTCTGAATTAAAGCATTCTGCCTCCACCGCACGCAGTTCATCACAGACTGTGCTTTTCAGATATCTGACCTTTTTCGTCCCTCTTGACATTTTCATCAACAGGTCCACATATTCTTTAAAATAAAGATCTCAGGTTGGATGAGATGTGAATAGCCAAGCAAGAAGCTGCATCAGAAGGTAGCAGAAAGTGTGCAGCTTGCCCAAGATGCTCTCTGTACATATTAACATGATGATTATCTTTTTCTCAACATCAGAACGCTGGTGATGGGTTTGGCTGGTTATCTGCTATAACCCCAAAGTGTTTTCCAGCAGAAACTGTTGCATAGCCTGTCATTCCTCAGTCTGTTCATGCAGCTGATTATTCCTGCATAAGAGAAAAAGTTTGTGTTACAGTTGCATCTGGGTTTTTTTCCAATCCATTTCCTCAGATTGTTCATTCTGAATGTGAATCCTGTCTTTCTGTGTAACTCAGCCCATATGGAACTGTAATAGACATGGGTTTACCATCCACAGCATTGGCCAATATACCTCTAAAACATCCTTCCAGACTGATAACAAAATGTTGATAAAAGAACTTCTAATACCATTTTTTACTCCACTCAGTGAATCTGCAATACAGTCCACATTTCCAAAGCCTGCTCACGTGGAATCACTGAGGAGAAATGAGTTAGGAGAGTGAAAGTGCACTGAGAATGTAGGTGGTGGGTTCATCCATGTATTCCTATTTTAACTAAATAACACTGGTGTGATGATGAGCTTGGGTTTTGAAACAGATTTTATTAACCTCTCTCATTTCACTGTAAATCTGGTGAGTGTTCCTAAGACCTTTATGGACTGATACACCAGATTTTACTGGATTTTTCTCTTCCTTCCCTCGTGTCCTTTGGCAGAAGTTCTGTGTGGCCAGTTACATGCCCAGTAGGTAAGTCTGAAATTCTGACAGTTCTCAGCTGAGGCCTCTGCTTCGTGTTAGATGACTGCTCTTTCAAATCACTTAAAATGTTACATGAATGTATTATTACTTCAGTGCTTGAAGCACTGAGTTCAAAGCCTTCACCTTTAAGAACAAAAAATCAGAAACTATCTGCTGGATTTGTGTACAGAATTACCAAAATAATGGAACTGTCCTGGTTTGAGTTAGAACAGAACTAGTTCTGTTCAGTGAGTTTACTTTTCAGCTCAGTCTCTTCCAAGTGACGGCACCCTCTGAAGCAGACAGAATCAGCTTCTAGCAGTGACAATGCTTGATGCTCACACTTACTACCAGGGACTGGTGTGCAGAAAGGCTCTTGCTGATACTTGCTCCTGTGCAGACCAAGGTCACTGCTCAATCCTGTGTCCCACGGTGGGGGTGCAGTAAGTTAGAGGCCACACCTGTGGGGAGGAGCGGACAGGACAGGTGACCCTACACTGACCACCAAGGTGTCCCATCCCATAGACATCATGTTCAGTATAAAGCTGAGGGATCACAAGGGTCAAGCTCTCTTCTTCAATGGCCGGTATCTGAGAAGGGCTCTATTTCGATCCCAGTCTGTGCATTCCTGAAACCAGTTCCAGAATCCAACTTCTGAATCTGGTTCCTGTCTGCTGCTGCATCCAGTCTGTGACAGTGATGTAACAGACATTGAGGGGATGGGTGGGGGAGTGGGGAGGGTTCAATATTGCTTTTCTATATATTTAATTTTATTGTTACTATTTTCATTAAAGCTGGTTTAGTTTTCTTTTCCAATCCATAAGTCTCTCTCCCTTATTTCTTTTTTCTTTCCCTTTGGGAAGAGAGAGAGGTTAATAGAGAGCATCTGTCATTCGTCTAGTGGCTGGCCCAGCCCTAACCCTTGACAGGAACTGTTGCTGGTTTATGAGATTTCAGAAAGACAGATCTTTGATTCTGTGAAGTTGTGTGTGCTTTCTTGAGAGAATTTTTCATAACTCATTCAATCCAGCAGTTCTGCTCATCTTTCAACTTTTATTTTTGATAAGTCAAGTGACAAGAGCATATAGAGGCAACGGGAACAACTTAAAGCAGAGTTGGCTTAAACTATGTACGGAATATAACTGTGCACACACAGAGAGACCATTCGTTCTCCCCATAGATACACACATACAAAATGGTGTAATATAATTCTGCATTCTTCACCACATGATAACCAGTTATTTTGAAGTGAGAAATGGATGGAAACATAGACAATGTCCCTCCATGGAAAAATTCCCTACATGTGGAAAAGAATCCAGTCTGTCCAGGAAGACATTATTTCCTGGTAAAATACTCTATGTGGTTTGGTAATGTATTGAAAAAGAAACTTCAAAAAGCCAGATGGTTCTCCCTGTTATTTTAATGTTATTGTTTAATGAGTGGCCCAAGAAATGCATTTAAGTAAGCAAATAAAATCCAGTTGTTTCATCATTGTGTTATCTTAAGCAAAAACAAATAAATAAAAGCACGCCAGTAATGAAAAGTTTTCCCTCTAAGAACTTGGTAGAGTAATAGCGCCAAATTCTGTATTGATGTTAACTGGATGGATGCAAAGCAGATGTAACTTCATCTGCTGATTGCAATTGAAAGCTTTTAAAATTTGCTTGGAACATATTTATGCCTTGAGATGCAGGGAGAAATGAAGTTCAACTGAAGTTTAAGGAGTATTATCATTTCCCTCCACCAAATCTTTTCCTGTGTCACTGATCTCCTCAGACAAAGGTAGGGTTTTGGTATCAGGTTTCCTTAAAGCTCTATTCTCTTCTTTGGACATACAATCTTCTCCGTGTGGTATAAGCAGGTATTTAATGTCTCTACCTATCAGTAAACCACTCAGTACACCTCACAGTACTGGCAGAGGTGTGTTTATCTGCTCACGCACTTATCGGTAATGACTCATACCTGATAAATATAATATATTGCCATTGCTATTAGCTAATGATGAAAATTTTTTGAGCCAAGTTAAAACCAAATTTTAGCTAATTATACTGCCTATTAATGAATTGTCTATCGTGGGCGATACCTGATAAATATAATATATTGCCATTGCCATTGGCTAATGATGAAAATTTTTTAAGCCAAGTTAAAACCAAGTTTTAGCTAATTATACTGCCTATTAATGAAATGTCTATCGTGGGTGATGAAACTTTACTACCTTTGACAGCGTGAAATATCAATTCAGCATACATAGTTAAGCCTATTGAGAAGTTTAGACACTAAATCTGAAAAATTTGAAAACTGGTGTTGAAGGTTGTGATGCTTCAGCTCCACCAACTCTCTTCAGCTCCAGGAAGACTGTGGTAACTAATTTTTCATTGAGGTAGTTTCCACATCTCTAGAAATTTTCTTCTGCACATGTTCCAATCTACTGCCATTGGGGGACAGAGCAGCTCTCTGCTTACAGATGCCAGAGACAGCAAGCTCCAGACGTAAACTAAAGTGTCCCTTCACCTTCTCCCCTCTTCATCTTCTTCTATGTTCTTAAACCATGCCAACCCAAACCACTGAAATTGATGCGAAACATGGCAACTATCTTCGCTTTCACTCATCACTTGGATGGGTGGCATGGAGGCTATGGTCTTAGAAGAGAGCATTCCCTTCAAAATAAGACACCTTGAGTTCATATTTTTGTCTCTCAGTTAAAGAATGGACCTTAATCACAGGGCAGGAAGGGCTACTTTTCATCTGTGTTGTTAAAACTACCATCTAAGCTTTCTTTTTTCACAACGCCTGAAAAAAAGAGGTTCTAGAGGAACCATTCTCTAGGACTCACTCAGGGAAAAGCCCCAGAAGCAAAGTTCAAGATAGTTGGGCAGTAGGAAACAATCCTTTGCACCAGCTCAGGATGAGAAGGGACTAAAACTCTATCTCCCGGGTGAGTGCTGTGGCCATTGGGCAGTAGTAAGAAGAGGGTAGCATCAGCATCATCTTCTGTATCCAAAAAGACTAAATCAATCTTCTGTTCTGTAAATGGCAGATACAGATGCCTAACACAAGGACAGGTTCCAGATTTACATTCCCGTGAATTTTAGTCTCCTTGAGCAGGATAGTATTCCTGATGTCTGTGATGATGTGTATTTGTATCAGACGTAGTACTTCGTACTTTATGGATTCCATTCAAAACTTTCTTTTTCCATAGGCAGTTAACATCAGCCTATGGATTTTTACTGATTTACATAGTGATAAGCATTGGATGCAGTGAAAATCAGCATTGTAGTGCCCAAGTCCTGGAAAAAGTATGTTAAATTTTGCGGGTGGATGGACCCAAATGAATCCCACGGAAATGTGGATCTGTAGCAGTGACTGATGTTTTGTTTCTGATGCAGAGCTGCAGTTTTTGGGATCCCTTTGCAGAATATAGTTCCATCTCACCTAGGAACAAGCGGAAGATATCTAAGACTAAATATCCTAAATCACAGATAATCCACAAACACATTCAATTTTCTGAAGTCACAGGTCATGTAAATGAGCTTGGTCTTGTAACCATGCCAAGTTGCTTTGGAATGTGTAGGTCCATCCGAATTTCACATACAGACCTGGTGCCTCTCTGAATGACCAATGGTACCTCACATTGTCTAGAAAAGTATCCCATCTTGCTTGTTTGATAATGAGAAGATATTTTAAAACCTGTCTATAAAACAGCTCCTCTCCTAATTTTCTTATGTTATGTTTACAGATGTTTATCACAGTTTTTCCCTCTTTTCCAGTAAGATTTCCATAGAATATACATGTTTAACACGGTAGTTATTTAAAATAAGTCTTATGCATATATAAAACAATGCACAAACCGCATGCAATTAATGTGCACAATTTTCTTTTCTGCTGAGGGTCGCTCTTCAGGACAATCCTCAAGGTGGCAGCACTGTCTCAGTTTTTAAGCTCACACCCCATGCACAAGCTTCCCCCCTCACCACCCCCACCAAAAAGAACCTGAAAAGAATTCATTGCTGAGGTGAACTGTCTTTTAAACTATTTTCTCCCCACTGATGTGCAAATGCCTTATTAATCAACACACTAGTCATTCCTTTGGGCCTCAAAAATGTTGGCTTGAAAGCATAGGTGTTCTCAGACATCCTTAAACAAAAGCTAAAAAATAGGATGATGTAACTACTGCTGGTGCTTGTGCTTCTCGCCAGACATGAGAAAAAACGGGGTTTATGGACTTTGTAGAACAGCTGGGCACATGCACCTAAGCTTATCTTTCAAAATCTCCTGAATACATCTCTCATTACTTAATCCTGCACTCCTGCAGTTGTGCTCATAGATGTTGCTACATCTCGTACCTCAGACAAATGGTCTGGGTAGCAGGGTGCAGCAGAAGCACTGTTATATTAGACACAAAACTGCACCACACTCCGTGTTATTTTACAAACCCATCTTATGCATTAGCTCATCACTAATCTAAATTGTCTGTTACAGTTAATATTGTTTAACTACTTCAGTTTTAGCCGTAATGAATCCAAGGACTGAAAGTGTGCAGTACCCTGTACTGTGTTGTGTAGAAGTAGTCCTATAAATTGTGTGGAGTGTTGCAAGAGACCGCTTTCTAATAAATGTTTTTTAGTATCACTAATATAACATCATTTGTAAATAAAAAAACCTACCTATGGTATCTGCAGACACAAACAACAATGAAAATTGCTGGAAGTTTCTGTTGTTTTACTTTTAACAATATATCCTTTGATACTCAAATCCTCCAAAGTTCTACCTAATTCTTTTGAAGTTAATCAGACAAATTACTAATTTAGAAGTGAAGCGTATTCTAAAAAGAGTGTTAAGATTTACATGCTGCTGGATCCTCTGCTTTTACTAATACAATCCAAGCTGCTATTTGGTTATCTTTATGCTAATGTCAAAGATTGATATTAGGCAAATTGGTATTTTTAAAACACTAAACAGGCATAAAATTTAAAAGATACTTAGTTTTCCTGTACTACATGTCAGTAATCCAATCTGAGAACTAGTTTGGCCCAATTGTTTTTAGGAAAACATCATCTATATTTCTTATCTCCATATGCTTTTAAGAAAATGTGGATTGAATTCACACATTGGCTTTGAAATTTATTGTTTTGTAAGGTAATTCAACTTCAAAGGGCTCGAAAGTAGCAGATAACATTTACCACTAAAGATTTGGTTAGAAAACCACCAGTTTGGTATGTTAGCAGTCAGATTTTTACCGTTACCAGTCTTGACATTTGTGAGCATTATCTTGGGCAAAGTAGCTACGAATGCAAATTCAGAACCAGCTTCCTTCTCTATCCTAGAAGCTGTGAATATTTTAACAGAGCTCAACTCTAAAAACTATCTTAAGAATGGACAACAGCTGGGAAGACACAGCTTGATAAAAGATGGGAAACATAAAGTCAGGCAAGAGATCTTATGTTTGAAGACATTACTAACATGGTAGATAAGGAGAAATCAGTAGATGTTAATACACAGTTCGATTTCTGAGACACATTTGGCAACGTCCCACATGACTAAAATAAAACCAGTATAAAAATAAAAAAAGGAAAAAATAGGTGCTAAACAAAAATGTATCAAGAAAGGGAATAATAAGAAAGACTTGTGCTGGGTTTGTGTCTGCCGGGGTTTTGTTAGAAGGGGATGGGGCTACTGCCATGGCTCCTGTAAGATTCTTTAAGAAGCTCCCCCAGCTCCAAGTCAGACCCATCTCTGGCCAAGGACAAGCCAATCAGTAGCTCTGCAATAATGTATTTAAGAGGGGAAACCTACTGGGTGGGTTCCTTTGTTTTGGAAGGTCTTTTGTTTGGGAAAGCAGTGGGATGTGAGAGACATGACCATGTGGACATCCAGGTCAGTGAGGAATTGGTGAGCAAGGCCTCCTGGACCTTTGTTTGCACCCTTGAGGCTTTTGTTGTATTTTCTCCTCCTCATCCCATGGGAGGGAGGTAGTAGTGAGTGAACGGCTGCATGATTGCTTTGTTGACAGCTGGGTGAGCTTAAACCACAACACTTACACGGACAACTTGCTTGGTCAACAACTTGGTTATTTGTCTGTGTTTTTTCCTACTGAAGCTTTTAACACGTTGCTATATAGAGAAAATTAAATGTTAAAATATGATAGCAACCTGTTCTTCTATCACATACCTATTCTACCATCACATAAAGCCAAAAAAATAAAAGGAAATATTATCTGTGTCAATTCTCAGCTATAAAAAAACTCTTGATAAATATACTTTCTTATTTTTCTAGTACACAAGTTTCTTCACTAAGTTTTTTGTTTTATGGAAAGAATGAATGACATGTGAGGCACCCAGCTCTCCAAGACCCGAGTTTTTAGCTATGTTTCATAAGCTGACCCATGGCAAGGGAGACAGTCCTCCATGAACTTCTCCCACCAGTGGGGGTTCCTTTCATGGGCTGCAGTCCTCCCAGCAATGGACTCCTCCAGCATGAGCTTCATGACTGATCAGTCATGATTGATCAAAAAATGTCTGGGAAGGTATTTACCTATATGAAAACATTCATTCAAACGATAAACCTGATGAACTCCTATCTGAGAAACAGAATCACCCTACAAGACACACTGGAATGGAGGTTTCTCATATCTCAGACAGGTGACCTACCACTGAACTAGTAGAATTTCTTTCATAGTTTCATTCTGGTAAAGAATCAAATCAAATTCCAATACCTAGAAATTTTCATGAAATTGCTTTTCTCGCATGGAAAACGGCAACACTTTTTAACCTTGTACCATTTGGCTGGATATTCCCAAATCCTACTGTCACTGCAAGTCCTGCTCTTCCCACAAGTGACTGAGGCTGCTTGTCCTGTTGTAGACTTTGCTCTCCTGTCCTGCTGCAATACTTTATAAAGTCTCTCCTGAGCCCAGTTTCCTTGCTTGTCCCCAAACATGCCACTGCACCAGAAGCGACAAAATAACCCATGTATGACACAGACAGGGGGCTTTCAGAATCATGTAAATAATGTTTAGTGAATGAATGCACAATATTTTTGAAAACAAATGATCAATTTATCTAACAATAGGGGTAACTTTTACTGAAAAAAAAAAGGGACGTTTTTCCCAGTTTTGATGGATTTCATCCTGCTTATTCCCTCAGCAGGATTTACCTGTAACACTTCTTAAAGTAGAAATAATTACGGATTTCTCCTACTTGTTCTGCTGTGACATTTTTATTTTTCATTTCTCAGTTTTGCCTCCTGTGCAGCAGGTGCTTCACCTTCAACTGCAGAGGATTTCCTAAAGGCTTTTTCATTTAACTGCTGCTACATGCCGATGCACAAATTGGCTGGCAGGGGAGATGCGGAGTGATAAGGCCTACATCCTACAGCAGGAGATTTATCAGCTACCCAGCTTCTTCGAGCACATAGAGTCTGGCTCCACACTTGATATGGGTCCAGTTTTGTAGCGTGGTATTCTGCTTCGGAGCAGTGGAATTAGCTCAATATATTAATAACTAGAAATTAATGATGGTGAAAATAAAATGGTGCTGTCTGCTGTTACGTTTTCCGTGATCTGGACCCTTACACCTCCAAAACTATTTATAAAAAACCCTGTTCAGCTGCTGCTTAGTTTTTACAGAGCGCTTTGCAATATCATTTTGGCACCTCAAACACAACATGAGGAGAATGCAAACATGAAATCAGAGAGAGCAGTGCCACAAATCTTACCTGGAATCTTGATGTCCTACATCTCCCCTGAAGATTTGTGATTGTGCTACTGGAAAAAGTTTCAGTTGTCTTCTCTGTAAAGCTGTTCCTAACTCACAGACAAAACAGCTTTACTGTCCAGTACATCCCCTGAGAGCTCTTGGTTCATCTCAGAATGTAGACAAGTGTGCACTCTGTGGTTCGCTGCTCGATATCATTTTGGATACTGCGTACCTTCCAGAAAGCGGCCAGGCTTCAAGGGTAGGAGACACCTTCTGGCTTCATGGTTTCCCCATAATTAAGAAAGCAAATTGCTAAAAGCATGGCCACTGTTCAAAATTGCCTGGCTTCACCTTCACCTGCTGCTTTTTGTTACACTCTTTTTCCCTGGCCTAACAAAATCTTTAGCATTAAGGTCTTTTTTACCTTTTCCAAAAAAAAAAAAAAAAAAAAAAAAAAAAAAAAAAAAAAAAAAAAAAAAAAAAAAAAAAAAAAAAAAAAAAATTCTGCATTGTCACCAGGTCACTTTCTATTTAGCATGGCTGATGGACACTGTTATTACAGCCAGTAGAAACTAAGTCTTTTCCTTCGCCATGGAATATATTGTCATCACCTTTCTACGTAAGTTTTTAAATACACCTTAAAACTGGAATTCTATACCAGCTTTCTATAGCATGCTAAACATGGCACTGGTATGTAACCATTTTCACCAAATTCATCTCTGGCTTTGCTTTTTTAAGAGCTGGCCAGACAGGGAAGGTGGTCTGTGCTGGTTCCACCTCCAGGTAGTGGCCTTAAACACTCATCTGCAACATTTAGATCCTTAGAAAGGGGAGGAACTCTGCGTTCTGGTGGACATTGCCCAGCCTATAGCAATCCTATAACTCCTCCAATTTTTAAAAAAACAACCAACCAACCAACAACAACAGAGAGTAATCCAAGGATCAGTGTTTAGAATACCTTTTTTCACCTCACCCAGCAGAGTTCTAATCAATATGCTACGGAGGAGAGGCATTAATTAGCTACTCCTCTCCAACTCTGGTGTTCATTTTAGCACGTTAATGGGCTCCACTGGAGGAGAGTCTTCTCCATTCAGAAGTTACAGCAACATCCTATAGAAAGGAGTTTTCTGAGCCCATTAACCTGAAGGACGCTTGCCTAAATCAAGTCACCTTCTTGCTAAGCAAGTGTGCCAGTTATGTCTGTTAAAGACTCTTGAGAAACGAACTCCTCTTTGCTATTTATCATAAGATACTATGTTAATTTTTTAATGGATAGAAGTGCCTGATAAATAACAAAGAAACAGTTCTGGGAATTCAAGGGGGAAATGGAAGTTCAGGCATTCCCTCTATCTTCAGGCATTCCCAATTAGCCTGATAGAGGCAGTTGGCTGCAGAGCTTTCCAAACTTTGGCTTAATGATACGAAATCCTCCTCCACCGATAGACCAGTAACCTATTGCTTTGAGACTATTTCTTTTCTTCGAGCTGAAATAGGTGATGGCATTCCCGCAATAAAGGGCTAGATTGACATCTCCTTTTATGCATTCCTGAACAGATTATGGCCAGGATCTTTAACTGTCCAGGTATGTGAAATGTCCAATTGGGACAGAAAATGCCAATTATGTCAAATTTCTTTTCACCAGTTAGAACCCTGTTGGTTTTTTTACTCATTTCTCAGGCCTCTGGGAGCAGTATCAGTCATTACAAAGCTTCTTCATTTTACATCCTTTTCTATCTTGTTCTCAATTTGTTCACCACATGCTGAGTTAGACTCATGACTGTTTTTGACTATTTTTTGATGGTTAGTCTGATGCTGCCATAGCTGCTTCTGATTATTTTCCAGTATGATTAACTATCATTGTGATCAGATGCAACCCATACTGCTTGCCACATACTGTTCCCCTGGACTGTGGTCCAGCAGTCCTTAACTGTCCTCCCATTCAGTGTTCACGATTGTCTGGTTCTTCCTCTCTGTTGCGCATAGTACTCATGCAAATCATTAGTCTCACTATTTCTTGCTTAAAACTCTTCCAAAATTCCCACAGTCATCTTTTAACCTTGCGGTTCCTAGTGGTGCCTTCTCTTTGGCATCGGCATGTATTGTCATCAGTACTGATTGACAGAGAACTTCATAACCCCTTCCAGTCTTGCAGATGCCATTCATACTCACATTCCGTTAGATAACATGCCATCTGGTTACCTTGATTTGCACTGCTGATTTCCTGGCCCACTTTTCTTAATATGTTGATAACTAAAGCCAAAGAAAATTTTTTGAGAAGTCAGTATGTTAAAAGTATTTTACATCACCCCAAAGTTGTCTACAAATCAAAGTCAAATTTGTTCAGTAATTTAGTGAAAAAAATATAGATTAAGTCAAAGTATGAGTGCCAAAAGTGCAGGAAAGGAGATCTCGGTGATCTCTGCCCCGATTGTAAGGACTATAAGCATTAATTTCCCTTTTTCCTGAGGGATTAGAATTCACGTCATGATGCCCAACATTATTGTGCTGTTTAACATTTTGTATAAAGGTTCCAACAAGAGGGCAGAGTATTGTATATCCTGTAGTGATTACAGCACTCAGCTGAGTGGAGGAAACAGCAGCCCAGATCTCCCTCACAGGCATCTGAATGACAGTGACTGACATGCCAGCTCTGAGCTCTAACTGGAGAGAATTGCAAGGTGGATTCCTGTCATTCTAAGTTGTGGGAGCTATTCATTTCTCGTTATAAAGCATTTATTTCTAGACACACATTGGAGTTCAGTTAGACTAATTCCAGGTCTTCTTTGCTAGTGCTTTTACATTTTGTGTATTTTGTTTGCTTTAAGTTGTCCCTTCTAAAGATAAAAAAGACAATAGCGTATTCCTTATCTTCAAAATTTTTACACAGAGGAAACATGTTTTATAGGATGAAATATGCAGTATTTTGCCCTTTTGTAGGCATGTGCTGGTTGTGCCTTATTAATGAATTGATAATTCACTTCAGAAATGCTGCTGTTCGTTGCCTTGCCACCTGCAGTGAAATTTGAATTTTTTTCTCTCCTTGGTCCAATGAATCTGTAATTATTAGACTCTTACTTGTTCCCCACAAGCATTTAAAGTATTTTTACAGGACTTAGGGTCTATATCTCAAAGTCTTGGGACTGGTTTCCAGAGAGAGCCGTTGATTGTCACCTCAGGCTTAGTTAGAATAATGCAGAGATCCTACTGCAAGAATAAAATCTTCAACAACCCTACATTCATTTTTTAGCAATCCAGATTGAGAACAATGATAGAGAAGGATGCCAGTAGCTTACTCACATAATCTAACCCCTTACTAGATGTTAATTTATGTATTTTCATTCCTTCCCACTTTTTTCTACAGAACTTGTTTGGCTTCTTTCTGGCAAAGGAAAGTGCAAGAAAAGAAAGATTGCTTTACCTTGGCAAACACACACTACCAACAGGTACGCAGCATCTGTTCCATCTTAGCATCAAGATTATGGACACACACACAAATCTCAAGGAGGCATACTTATTTCAATGCTGGTCACAATGCTCTGGCAACAATTTATTATAAATCCTTTCACAGTCAGCCCAGATACGATGAAGGCACTTTTGTTGTTGTTTTCAACAGATAGTTCATTTTTCCTCTGAAAAATGATGTGGAAAACTGAGCTATCTATGTTATTAAATTCCCTAGGCTTAAGTAATTTAAAAAAATAAAAAAACCAAACACATCAAATTTTGTCTATTATTAGAATATGTAACATCTCATGGCAATTATATCAATGTATATAACCTTCATGTCTAACTTCTACATTTCAATGTATTAGGCAAACACAAAGTAATTAAAAAATGTCACTGTTTGACAAAGAGCTTGATGACCGCCAGAATTAGTGAAACCTGCTTTCCTGTGCCTTTCAGTCTTGTCACTGACTTTAGCATCTAAGTGATGCAAACACCAAGTTAAACATTTCCCTGCCTGGGCTAGTTTCAAGAATTTTTTCCCACGTGAGCTGTCCTGGCCTTCAATAACACCGGAATTCACCCACCAGTCCATCCCTACATCCTCAGTCCCATTCAGTGCCCCAGTCTAAAAACCATGTTTCCATCAGAAGCAAGGCCATATTTTGATGTTTTCTACCCAGGAACATATTTTTAAAATGAAATGACTCTTATTTAAAAACTAGAAGTGCACTTACCACTACCTTATTGGTGGTTAATACTGTGACGGTTGTTAACTCAGGATCAAACCAGAATCAAATTGGCCATGGCAGTTGGTAACTACAGCCAAATACATCATAGCTCCTGTCAAGGTACTCTCTAAAGAAGACTTCTGATCTATATTCTCAACAAGATCTGTGAGCATTTAACTCATCAACACTGTCTTCCCTAGAGGTGTAATTTAGGGTCCTCAGCCAAGTTCCGAACTCAGTGATTGGAGAAAATCTGCCATCCAAGAGGGACAGGAGCCAAAAAAACTAGGAAGGGAGCTGTCTAAAAATATATCCAGATACAAATTCTGAATAAAAAAGAACATAAAGGTACTGGCAAGGACTAAATACTTGTTCTTCAAACACCTCCAGGTGCTTTCCTGCAATCCTAATATTGGATTTGAAGGGAAACTGGAGGTTCTCTGTCCTGAACCCTGTTTTGGAGTCACACACCAAAATCAGGTCACCCTTTCAGAAAAAATCCTTAACAAAACCCAAGAAACAAATGAATCAAAAGAAGCCCTTAGGGAATAATGCCCACTGGTTTGGTGATTGGAGCACTCAGCCTAAGGACTGCTGATCTGTCTTCAAACACATGCCTGCCTGATTTAAATCAAGACCACTCAAGTCTCAGGAGAGTGCCTTCACTACCGTATTATTGGTTATATAAAAGTACGCCCAAAAGATGCACCCCAATGACACAAATTAAATTATTATGTATAAATAAACACGCAATGCCTAGAGCTTGGAGCCTCTGTCTGTTAGATCAACACACTCAATACCAACTTTGAGCATTAAATTTTATTTTTTTTCTTCTTTGATGAAGACCGTTTAAAAAATGGTCAGCATTTCTAACAGGGAATTTGCCACTGGCCTCTCCCAAGGATCTGCTCTTCAGCGTCTGGTGCCTGGTACCTTCATACATGGGCTGGAAAAGAGGGTGAGCACTGCAGTAACATCAGCGTGTGGCAGTGAGAGCTAAGTGAATTGCTGGAAACTACTGAGTGAGTAGGTGATGAAATGGCAGATTAAATTCAATGTCAGTGCACGCAAAATAATGCGCTAATGGAAAAATAACTGTAAGCATTCAGCCAGAGACCAGAAAATGCACTATAAATTAGATACTTTCACTCATGAAAGGGATCTTAGAGTCACTAAAGACAGTTTCCTGACTTTATCTGCTCAGTATTCCTCAGTGGTCAAAAAGCAAGCAGAGTGCTAAGACTTATTATTTTGAAGAGAGAAGAGACAACTAAGCAGAAAAAATCTTTAACATTTCTTGGAGTCATGGTTGCAACACATCAAACAGAATACCGTAAAAACAGTACAGAGGAGGATGAAAGGGATGACAAGAAGATAAAAAGAAATTAAATAGACCAGAACAATTCAGTGTGGAAATGACTCAGCTGAGCAGGCAATACATATGAGAGAAAAATATAATATCCTGAATGCCAGAGACAAGATGAGTGGGAAACAATTATTCGATGTTTCATATAGGTCTGGATGTGGAAGACACCAAATGTAATTATCAGATAGCACGTATAAGGAAACCCAAAGAAGTTCTTTTTCCTAAGTAAAAATCCCATACAAAAAGCATAAATGAGATCAAAAAGATAGACAAAATCAAAGAATAAAATTCTGTCAAGTGTTATTAGATGTCACGATCCTGATACCACTTGTGGCTCCAGATACCTTGCAGTTTAGGATCTAGGAGAGACTGTCAGGGAAATGTTTTGTACTTCCACTCTTCGCTGATGTGCTGTCACTGTCACAAAGCTGGGTGGACTTTTGCCCTTGCCACTCGTGTTCATTCTCGTGTTCTTATATATGGTAATAAACGGTTGATTTTAAACAAAAGCTTCTGGAGGCAGAGCGACAGAAAAGTATTTACAAGTCCGATGCCTGACTTGGTCTCCTGTGATATGGGAAACCTTTTTCAGGTAGAGGAGGGATTCAGGCATGGACACCTCCTAGCCAAGACCAAGTGTTGTAGCGTCTTCTACAGATTGCTTTAAGCAGATAATGGGTTATCGTCATTAACAGCTACATAATGAAGGAAATTTTAACAAGCTCTGTTACACAGTTTGCTAGAAACAAAGAAAGTATGTTTGACTTAAAATGTAATGGTTTATGTTTTAAACTTTATCGGGAAAATTGTAAAATTTCTAAGTTCTTTTGTAGTTCTTTTAAAACTAAATAAAAATTACTAAATATGTAAACCCAGCTGATACTTGTGTGTATTCAAAATTAAAATCTGTGTCGGTTCTCGGTTATTTTTTTTCTCAGATGTAAAAAAAATCAATGTTTTCAGGTTAAAATAGGAAAGAAATAATAAGACAAATCTCATGCACCTGATAAGCTTCTTTGAAAAGTTTAGTTGTGATAATGAACTCAAGAAAAAATACAAATTTTTGTAATATGCTTCTGATCTGTATTAATTAAATAATTACTGTTTTTCTTTTGTTTGAGTTAATGAGTTTGGTTCTTTTCTGTCTCTTCATTGCTAGGCTGAAATGCTCCAAATCATACAGCTCATTTGTTATGCAAGTGCTACTTTCAACTAAAAACTCATACCAGAAATATATTGGAATACTTTATATTTTTTTAAGGTCCTCAATAATTGACACTAAGAGAAAAATACAATTAAAAAATGTATGTCTGAAACAATTTTATGTGTCTGAAACGATCAGTCATAGTAGACTTGTAAGGAATTTAGCACTGTGGAAACAAATTTTTTAAAAAAATTTGAAATTATTGACAGAAATTATTTTGGCAAACACTTCAGAGAAAAATTTGTTTCCAGAGAGCATGACTGGTATGGAAATTATTTGCTGGCCAAACGTTGCTAAGCAAATAATTTAATCAGCCTCCAATCTTCAGTTAAAGAAATCCTTCGAAATTTTTGACAGTCAAAGAGTGTTTGTAAAGTGTATATGAAGTTAAAAGTCAAAATGATATTTTTTGATAAGAACAAATACTAGTAATAAATTGATCATGCATCTAATTATTTCTGTTTAACTATAGACTTATTACCCAGATTTCTTACAATTGCCCTTTTTATAGCTCTGAAAACAATCCACCCAAGCTGAACCGTGATATGAAGAACGTGTCACGTCTTTTCTTAATGTGGGTGAAAACTGCTTTCTGAAGCATAGTGAAAAATGTGTGGGTTTTCTTGTTAATTGTGTTTGTGCCAATAATACTTTCCAGGGAGGGACAAAAACTTATAAGAAAGAGTCTAACTTAATTATACTTAAATAACTAGGGCGCCTCTAAAAGGTAAACAAATGCTCTTCTGTGGCATTGCCTTTACCACAGTATTTCTTAAATTTCTTAATTCTTCTTTCTTTTAAATTTCTTAAATTGTATGTGTACCACAGGGCTGTATTTGCACCAAGTCAGGGGAAATATTTACTTTTTAATATGGTATGTTCACTGTGTATTTATAAAAAATGAACTGAAGAGTTGCGAATGGATTAAAAAAATGGGGAGAAACTGAAATGTGAGACAAAAATCAAGCTATACACAGAGAACAAAAAATAAAATGTGTCATCATCATGGCTTGGCTTCGCGGACGAAGATTTGGGAAGGGCTTTACCCATGTTTACTGCAAGCGCGCTGATGGCTGAAAAGGCCTATGCAGGATGGGCAAGTCCGGTTGCAAAGAGCACAGCAGAAGGTCTCCTTGGGTGGTATAGTCAAGGCACGGTTCTTTCTGCACTGTCTCTTCTCCTCAAGACTGATTCTACGCGTCCTCTCAAAGGAGACAGCAGCGTTATGCATGGTGTGTCTCCAAATCTCCCAATTGGAGGCGAGGGTGGACCACTGATGGTGTCAATATGGCCAAGGCTGAGGTATTGTTTCACGGAGTCCTTATATCTCCTCTTTGGAGCTCTTCTCTGGCGGCAGCCAGTGGCGGGTGGACCGTTCTTTTTTTTTGCAGCCAGTGGCGGGTTCACTGTAGAACACAATCTTAGGGAGGCAGTGATCCGCCATCCTGGAGACGTGCCCTGCCCAGCACAGCTGCATTTTCAGCAACACGGCCTCAATGCTGCTGCAGGAGAAGAGCTCCGAATAAAATGTGTATTTAGCTGCAAAAATAGCATCATGAATAGGATTGCGAACAAATTACTCCAGGGTGGAAGCTTGCATACAGAGACATGCTCTGCTAAGCAAGGTAGGATCCCACAGAAGGCATGTGGATTATAAATGGGTTTATGTGAGGCAGAAGGTGCCAGGAACAGAAACTAGATCAATTTTACCCTATTTTAAGCATGTACATTTAGCAGGTGTCAAAATATCTCCGCTGAGCTCTGCAGTCCGAAATATTAGAAGCAAGCTCTCAGCTCTTGGAAAACATATCATGAAGTCAGTGAGCTGTACCATAAAAACTAATTTAAGCTTTAAGGACTGAAAAGAAAACAGTTTTTCATCCTCAAACCCCACCACCAGAGTGTAAGAACCATCTCAACAGCTTGGAATTCTTCTATTCATTATATACTTTGGAACCAGCTCTTAGAGGGCATGGTCAAAAAGCCAGAAATCGTATTGAGTAGAAGATTCTAGGAACCTTCCACCTAAGTTTCAATATAGAATCCCTCTGGAAATTTTACATGGAGAGGAAACTCCAAACATTATTAGTATTTACATAATCAAAATACTTTGTTCAGAAAATTTCACCTCAGTGCCAGTTTCCAGTCCTCTAGAACAAAGAGAACTTGACTTCACAAGGTGTGAATAAGGATGCTCAGGCACCCAGACATTCAGAAATCCCAGAGGGATTTCAGAAATCCCAGATGTGTCAGCTAGTATGCCAGGTGAGCTGGCTGGGCTTCAGGCTCTGCTTGACAGGAAACCTGATGCTGTTCTTTTGGAAACTTGCAAAAACTTTTTGTGTTCTCACGAACATTTCAGTTTTGAGAAACTGTCACTTTCTAATGAAAATTCGGTTCATCTACAAGACCCATTCCATTCTAGAGATAAGAACAATAATATTAATTTTGGATTGAATCCTTCTGGAACAAAATACTGGGTGAAAACCAAAATGATTTCTCGTTTTGTTTGGTCCCTTTCCCATTTTTGAGTCGTTTTCCCATTCTTTTTAGTTAAATTCTGCTCCTTCAGGAGAATACAGAGCCAACATGTCTTAAGTTTGCCATTGCTGATTCAGCCTCTTTACATCATTTCCTCAGATGAAGATATGTTCGTGCTGTCCGCATTTCTGCTTTTTCTGTTAACAAAAAAGAGGGGGCAAACAGTCTATGACAAGGCAATTGGTTTACTAAGTGCAAGGTTTTATCTTTCCCTGTCATGTTCTTTAGATCTTTAAAACTTTTGATTGACAAACTTCATGGAGTTTATTTTTGCTTATTCCTAGCTTTTATCCAGGCCATGCCCCAAATAATTTTAGAATCTTCAAAATACAGCCATGTTAATTATTCTGATTTACAGTGCTCAAAATCAAACAATAACACTGTTAATGTCATTTTACTGATTTTCCTTTAAATGAACTCCTTCTGTAGGATCTCTAAAGATCTCAAGCCGTGATATGTTTGACGAAAAGTAGGCGAACCAGTCTAAAGTTTTTAAGTGGGAAGTCTAAATTCTGAACTTTTTCCTAGAGGTTGTCGCTCTTTTGGTAACATGAAGGAGAGTCAGGTGTTGCTTTGTATGATGTAAAATTTTCTTTGTGTTATTTCCACATAACAGTAAGAACTGAAATAATTTACTTGCATTTACTTCATAGGTTTTTAGAGTTACTAAGACTAAAAATTGGACCCAGGACAGAGGCTGTCACTCCCCAGAGGGTACCAAGGAAAGACACTGTAGTCATACTACCCTGTTTCCATAATAAATAAATATGAGGCATTGAACTGGGTAAAAAACAATAATCTGTGCAGGTCTAAATGTTGTGTACTTGTGGTAGGACCTGAAGAGCCTGTCAGTCTTTATTTTATGGTGCAACATGAAAACAAAGTGCTCAGGCATTGAAAAGTGATGTAGTCCCACTGAAGTCCTGGGAGATGTTCTTTGTCACACAGTTAGACCATCCTGCCTGCTCCCTCTTTCTCCTTTACAGGAGGAAGATGCTTCCAAAGGGCTACAACTGGAAGAGGGAAGCTGGCCAGTTAGGAGAGCAGCTGAGCTAGCAAGGGCGTGTGTTTGGCTGTATGTTGCCCTATTGCCACTGGCTTGAATGGTAGCCTACCATCACCTCATCTGGCCAAGGTAGCAGGTGCCACAGCAATGCTTTTGTTGCCTGTTGTGGCAGCAGTTATTTTGCCTCTGAGAACGGCAGCTGCTCAGCTTGCCGAAACTGAGGTAGGGGCATAGCTCTGTGGCTTGTCTAGGATGGCTGACATGGCACACAAATCACTACTATTCGACACACAGCACTGTCTTTTGCCTTCATACCAGCATTACTAGATAAAAGGACTCAAAGACAAGTTAAGACAGATTTTTGCACAGTATTGATCACATCAAATACAAAACTAAGCTGAATGCTCAAAAGCCCCTGGCTATCATTTTTGTTCATTTGTTCTTCTGTTTACATGGACTAATGGCCTAATGTTCTCTCTTAGTTAGCAAATGGTGTAAATTATATAATATTTGATCATGATTTATTTTCTCAATCTGGAGTCCTTCTTCTATACACAGATTATCCCAAGAGGCCATTTACCACCATGGTTCTATGGGCTATAATCACAGCTCTAGGAATGCTAACATGAACTCTTCTCTACTTTACGCTGAATATTCACCAGCATCTGCTATGGGATTAATATAAAAAGATTTTGCCACACATGGCAGCCAATTAACAAACAATATATTGATATAGTTTGGGGTTTTACCTTCATCTTCCATGCAGAATCTGTTGTGGAGATATCTCCTGGGGTTTAAACTGCAGTCCTCAGCTTTGCAATTTACATTTGGCCTTTCATTGACTCTTTCTACCTTAATCGTATACTTTTTCATTTGTATAAAATATTATATGGATATCAGGCAGGATTTCCTCTTGTGTTCTTTGGCTGTTTGTGTCTGCAAGGATGGGTTTTTGTTTTGTCCAACTGAATGTCTTTAAATTGAAATTGTTCTGTTAGTAAGGTAGGATACAGAGGAACGAGCACTATTTTCTTGGGTTTGAGTTAGTTTTTCTTTTCTTCTGCATTCATGGTAGGAATACTTTTATATTTTATGTAAACATTGATGTTTCAAAGCTCAGTAATGCGACTGCTTATTTAGATTTCATTTCATTCAAATGAAATACCATTATCCCCACCTCTGAATTAGTTTGCCTGAAATGTATTTTTTACTATGCCGATTTTAAGGTTTATTTTCAAATTCCCTTTTCTATGCTGCCTGTAAAAGTAGATTGTTACACTGGTGTATTTTTAAGCATCGAGGCTGGTATAATTTTCCATTGCCTCCCACTACAACACTGACTGTATCATTTATTCCAGTTTTCAAGATTTTTGATTCACCAGTGATGTGCCCTCTCTCTCCCTCCTGCCAAAGTGGCCTTTTGACTTGTGCTTACACCAAAAGGTAGGCATATACTTGTGCACATCCAAGATTTCTCACTGGTTTTATCAGGAGTTGAAAATGTCAAGAGCTAAGAGCATCAGATTCTTACTAAAAAGAGGATGCCAGCTATACCAGGGTCATTTAGGTATAATTTGTATTCATTGTAATAGCGGGAACACGCTTCCTTTTCAAGAACTGCAAGGTTGGGAATTGTTTCCTTTGCCTTTAACTGTTTGAAATTTAGCCACTGGATATAGTATAATGTCATCTATGCTGTGTTTACAGTTAGTACAGAAAAAGAGTCATGTGGAAACACCAGTTCACTGCATCTTGATATAGGTGTCTAGCAGGTGAGATTGTTTTTCATGTTGTGGTACGCACCCTATGGCCTCTAGGCTTATCACGTCTGCTGATTTACTCTAACCTACTATTTTACCGTATGTTTTTTAACAACTTTTCCCTTCTTTTTCATATACCAAAGTATATGGGATTTTATTTTTATTTTTTAGAGTTCAAGCTCATCCTGCTATGACTAAAATAAAATTCTAAAATGAGTATTGTATAGGCAAATTTTGTCACAATACTGACTTTATATACAGTTCTATACCCCTAATTAACATCAAAATTAAACTTGGGTGAAAGTTTTCCAGCATAAATGAGTACTTGATTCCAATAATTTCACCTGGGTTCAATCCAGACATTTTAAATTTTGATGTCAAGAAATAATTCAGATTTGAAATTCTATTATATATACTAAGAAAAAATTTGAGAGAAGAATTTGAAAAAGTTTATTACCTGAAAGGCTCTGCTGGTAAGTGCTCTTTACCCACTGTAAATGGTAGGCAGGAGTAAAAAGAGAAGAAAACGTAAAACATAAATGGAAGGAGATTGAAAAGAAAAGCTAAGTAAAAAACAAAAGCATAAGTAAAAAACCTAAGAATTCACCAAACAGTAAGAATTACTGAACTAAGAGCCTGAAATCTGGATCCAGTTATCAACCTCCAAAGAAAATAGTGAGGTGTTATAATTTTTAAATTGGTATGAGTAAAATGAGCATCTTTAACACTGTTTATTTATCTCAAAGCTAGGTCTGATGGAAAATCTTTGTGAAAACAATTGGACTGGAGTCATCTAAAAGTATAAAGCGTGAAAACACTCTATGCATCTCTGTTTATATGGACAAGGGCTTGTTTGTATTAGTCTCTACACTCAACAGAATCTAGGAATACACATGAAACGGAAAGCTAGTCACTAAACACTAACCTGTAAGAGCTCAAGAAACTTTTATTTTGAAATAAAACAAAAGTAAAAGCAAAGCTGCGTTCCCTCACACAGTTTCATTTGCCTCTTAGCTATTCAGTTTCCCAAATTAATCTTTTCCTTGCAAGTTCTGAAAATGAGGAGTAACCAAAACAGTAGTTCCAACATGGCTTTAGCATTTACTCAGAAGTCATATGAAGCCTGTGAATTCACAACTTTTGGAGACAGTATGAACTTTGAACAGCTGTCTGACCTGGGTCCGCTGAACTCAAACTGAAGCTCCCTCACTCTCACACTGGGAGGCCAACACACGGCATTAAGTCTTTCAGCTGAGTTAGGGCCAAAGACAAGTGCAATCTTACCTGTGTTTCATTAAATGCAAAAGATAATGAAAAAACATGGCTTTTCTGTCTCATGACACAACACAGAAGATACTTTTTTTAGTACAGCTGTAACTTCTAATGAAATATGATAGCAGGTAATGAGTGAAATTGTACTTAAAGTCTCAGAGGAGAAGTCTTTTAGGAAGCAGGTTAAAAAAGCTCCCATACATTTTGTTTAAGACTCAAGAAAAAATTACACGTAGAGTCATGATCGTTGTCTTATAACAATGAAGAATAAGGAGAATAGTCTAGCTGAGACAAGAAGCTGAGTAGAAGCCAAGATGCTATTTTATTGTTAACCTCTTCAGGTTTAAGAACTAAGAAATATCAGGGAAGTTTATATGTATCCATTACCTGTCATTTTTATTCTGCTCAGTAATATTTAATGTTAATACCTGCGATGGGATTTCCATTTGACCACGTGCAGGGAATTTCACTGTAGCTTAAGTTATAATTCAACATGTCACATCAATGATGTCAATGAATGCTGATTTGTCCCAGCAGCGTTTATTGCTATTACCGTGATAATGAAGACAGGCGGAGTCATTTGATGACGTCTGTGGGGAGAGCCTTTACCAAAGGTTAGGCTGTCTTAGGATGGTGCACTTGGTAACTTTTCTGATAGTGACACAGACGTTTCAAAATCCTCTGCAATTAGATAATTTTTTTTAAAAGACATTAACATTATGAGTCAAAGACTCTGAATGTTGATAAGACACCTTTACTTATACTAGGAAGAGAGATATTACACTGTGTTACCTCAGCCGTAAAAATTTAAAGCTGTTAAAAATTTTCATTCATTTTACCGTTGACAAGATAATTCTGTATCTTGGCACTAATTCTTCTGTTATCTGACTGTGTTTTGCCTAGATGAACTCATTCAGGAGTTATTCAAGACTCATTTCAACTGATGTCACATCACCTGTCTTCTCAGTTATCTTTGAATCAGCCCAATATTTAATTTAGTTTTCTGATGTCCCTTATTCAAAGGTTCAGTGTACCTGCACAGAAATTAAAAAAAAAAAAAGTGGAAATCTAACACATACTAATTTAATATATCAAATAACCACATGATGATTAACATTTTCTAATTTAAATTGCTCTCTCTCATTTTTTAAAATACTTTTCTGTCCCAGCTCTTGCAAGCATTTGAAAAAAGTTTCCAAGGAAGGAAAACCGATGTAATAACCTACAGATTATTAAATTGTACTTTGTGAAACTCCACACTTCAGCGTATTTGAAGGTAAATCAGATGTTTTAGATCATAGCATATCACATATCATACTGCAATATGTATAGAAATTATGTTTCAAGATTTAAAAAGTCTTTCCAGTGACAAAAATGAAAACTGAATCCCTGAAGGATTTAAAACATTTTCTGAAATCTTAGAATCCGGGAACATGGGAAGATGTGGATTTTCACAGGAAGAGTCTTGAGGGTTTAAAGTAATGATAAAGAAATGGGAAATCACCAGAGTTATAGGACCACTAAATACGAAGTCAAGGATGTGGTTTTATAGTCCTAGACCTCTAGAATTAAAGAAAAAGCAAATGTGTATTGGAGCTAAACACTACAGCAAGCTGATGACTTGAAGCTAGGAGAGGTTTCTTCACATCTATTTTATCTCAGCACTCATCTCTTTAATGTTCAAGTTGCTTTGGAGGGTGCTTTTTTCTTCACATCTTACCTTTCCCATGACAATTTGATACTGAAAGAATCCAGGCTTTTAAATAACTGATGAATTGTTTTCTCAGCCACAGAATAAACATTCAAGACCAGTTGTGTTTTACATTAAAATAGTGTGTTTACATAAGGAAATTTACACTCACGGGTTCTTCCTATGTCAATACATATGCATGCAAGCGGTCAAAACGTAAGTGTTCTCAGTTAGAACAGTACAGAATTTTTTCCTCTGACTGCATGAGCCCCCTCGAGCTTCCAGAACAAACTACTTCTGTATGTGAATTTAAATGCTCATTTCTGCCTGCAATTATACATATCTTTTTGAAATTGGTTTTATATTTGTGACATTCAAATTCAATTTCTTCAATGTGTGCAGAAAATTAGAGCACACAAACACACAAAGCACTATCACGGCTGAATAAAATAATGTAAAAATTTAACCAAACAGAAATGGAAAAGTTTTGTCTTCTTCATCAAGCTCTCCTTAGTTTTATTCCCACAGAAATGCCTTTTCATTTTATTCAGGTTCCTGTGCACCAGAAATTAGAATCTTGACACTGTAGCTGATAACCAGTCCTTTACAAAGACAACTTTACCTTTCACCTTTTCACCCTTTGAGGTAAAGCACAGCTGAGTGTGAAGGCTGAACTAATTTCAAATTAAGGATCCCTCTACAGGAAAAGCATGGATAAAAAAAGGAAAGAGGTTAAAATCTTACCCTGGAGCTATTAATCATATAGCTGTAGTTTCTCGTGTATTTTTTTACTCCAAGATAAAGGTTGGGAGCCAAGAAGCTATAGGTAATTATCTGGTTAGTTACTGCTCTAAACTAAGCATTGACTGCAACATCTATACAACCCTACAACTTTATGAGATACATTGTTGAAAGTACCGATGCAAATCTATAGATAACAAAGCCTGTACAGATGTTGAAGGTGGAGGCATACATGTCCAATTCAAGTGGGTGCAACCTAATTAAAACTTTTAGCTTAAGACAGCTCTTGTTCCAATGGCAGTTCCTCCTACCTGGTCAATGTCAACCAATTATTTGATCTCAGACTTGACGCTGTTCATTTCTATCAACAACTCTGTCAAATATTGGATATTCTCTAGGTTCTACAGTTGTCCTAGCCATGAGTGCTAGTTACAGCCAAGGGCAGAGCTGTGCATAAGACCACTCCGGTAAGATCTCGGCATT
>NW_010405317.1:0-2280 GCF_000710305.1 Buceros rhinoceros silvestris | reverse complement strand
GGCATTCCATATGCTGTATTGATTCTAGCAGCATTGCTCGGATCAAGCTGAGGTGGCAGCTGTGGCTTTAAAACATGAGTTTTCATATTAGTTGGGAGTAGCTGTAATTTGCTCCACCCTAAACAGTCTCTATGTGGTCTTCCTGCTTGCAGCAAATAACCAGCATAGTCCCCAGCTGGAAAAAATATGTGGATACCTTTACCCAAGGCAATCCAGAAAGTGTTGCCTTTTAGGTGAAGTTGCAGACAGAGTTAATTGCAGTAAGGCAAGCAGGGCATGCAGCTGAAGGACACCTCACGTGTTTTCTACAGCTATCATATACATGGTTCCATGCTTCAACGCAATTTTATCCGGATGAAATGATTTGTGTTGGGGCAGCACAATAGGCTGCCAGTGTGTAAACAGTCTCTTAACATTTTGCAGCCCATTATATTTTGCTGCCCAAGGAAACCTCCTGCTCTGTGTGGTTATACAGCCCTGTTTTTATTTTCCGTTGTTGTCAGACATGAGCCTATATATCACTCCCTTTAGGAGAGGCTGGACTCAGCGTTGCAGTATGTAACTTAACGTCGACAGCTACAATGGCAGGCAGCTACTCAAGGATCCTGCTGGCCAGTAGGAAGTTACTGGGTGGAAATCAAAAGGAAAATAACACTAAGAAATAGACAAAACATGTGAGTAATATGCGTTACTAACTACTTTCATTTCTATAAATAGGACACGTGGGTAATAAAAGCCTATTTCCTGTGCCCTATGCCTGAAGTGCCATTAGCAAAGGACCAGTCCAGAGTTGGCAGTGATTCCAAATATGTTGTTTTCATGTCAGCAAGTCCATTTGGGGGATTAAAATGACTTTCCCAGATGGGGCAGCATTTGGTACTTCCCAAACCTGCAGTCAAAAAGATTCTGAATACAAACACGAAATTCAAAGAATGGGCAAGCATCGGTTTGGACAGTAAAATAAGCAGATTAGCCAAATGACACAGTTCTTGTTCTCAGAAATATTGAAGCCTTTACAGCGAAGCTGCTACTAAAATGAATCTGCTAATTATTAACACATGCTGTGATACCACTGCTATCTACTGTTATAAATGTGACAAAAACATGGTATCTTAAGATGAATGGGCTGGTATTCCATCCTTTTTCATTTTGAACTGTGCACCAGAAGTATCAGAGCATCCTGTCTGTAACATATTGACATGTGAGAAAAAAGCAACAGGAAGACTGAGAAATAAATAGTTTTATGGAGAAATGTGTAATAGCGGATTGAGGGAGAAGTCTCATATCTGTAAAACTGAACGGGACACATTATTATCATTACAATGACATTACTAACTAGTTTAAATAGTTTAATCGAGACATTTAGCCAAAACTCAGGATCCTGTGGGCTGTTTGCTGGGAGGAAAAATTGAGTCAGCAGTATCTCAGATGTCATCCTGTTTGTTTCCAAAGGAAGCCAGTCCTACTGCCCTCAAGAGAGCCAGAACCAACCAGCAGGAGACAGTTTCCTATTTGCAGTTGTAGGCTCCTTTCAATAGCGCTTGGCGCTGAGTGTCACACAGGCTGTCCTTTGGTAAGTGTTTCTCCACTGCTCTCACTACTTCCGTATCATTTCCCCTCCTTTCTCACATCCACAGAGACATCTGCTTCAGAGCAACCAGCCTGTGGGTGAAATGACACAGGGCTGCGTCGCTGAAGGAGGTGCTGTGGGCACTCAACCCTTCCTTCCAGCTCTGTATGCAATCAAGGGACTCAATGACTTCTTCTTCCATAGAAGTCATAGTTTATGATGTGAAAAGCTACAGTTACTGTCAATTCTGTTAACTCTGACTGTGATTTTTTCTAATGAACTCATGATTTCTGACTGCTTCTGTTTAAATGCGCCCACTTAGTTAAACTTTGAGGTCTATGACACGGTTGGTGCATGTTCTCATCAGACATTAACGAGTTTCGTGTTGGATATGCAGGAACTTCAGCACCAAAAATCAGTTCTTGGCTCTGAAAGTATCTGTTGTTCTGTTGTTGTTTTCAAAACTGCTGGGTTTACACTAAGGGCAAGGACAAATACTTCTTCCAAAGCTGGTGATGTTTCTGAGTTACCAAACTCTACAGAACCACTTCATTTGAGACTTTTAACTTTTGTCTAATGTTTCTGGATTAAGAACTACATTAGTCACCTGAAGTCTTCCAGACAGTAATAGGCCTTTGATATTTTTTTATTTGAGGTTTGAGGAAAGGATTTCTAAATTAATTTTTATTAATTACTGTCACCCGTTTGGC
>NW_010405316.1:0-22578 GCF_000710305.1 Buceros rhinoceros silvestris | reverse complement strand
ATGTATATTATATATATAATATATAAAGCTCATATCATGAACTTCACAGTGCAGTCCATGTAACAACAAATGTCAGAAATGGTCAGAAAGGCAACTGTGTTGAGGGTACAACTGGTGAACACAATAGAATATAGGTGTAAATCACAGACCGCTTGTACAGAGATTCAAAACCTAAGACTTAAACTTAAAAATAACTTCAGAATAGCTGGATAGACACTTCACTGTCCAAGGAAAATAAATCTAAAAGCAGCGCTAATGCTGATACCCAGACATGGTATTTCTCTGAGAAATTCCTACACTCCTTAAGTGGCATATGGAATATGCAATTTATATGCCACCTGGAATGCTAATATTTCTCAGAAAATCTAAAACCTTGCATGTCTGCTACTGAGATATTTCATTTCAAGCAGTACTTCCTTTGTCTTTCTGATCCACATACTTTAACCTTCAGTTATGCTCAGTTTTGAAATGTCATTAGATTCCCTAGCTATTCCCAGAAAGGGTTTTCTGTCAAAAACACAGATTAAAAGAAAATGTGACCCTTCTATTAAAGGAAGGGAGACAAAATACTTCTACTAAATGAAGGAGACAAAATAAATCTCATTGTACCAATAAATAAATGCAAAGAAATCCATTCCATAAAAGATAATGGTCAGACTCTATGATCTTTAAGGTCTTTTTCAACCTAAACGATTCTGTGATTCCTTTACACAGAACATTGTCCGGAGGAATTCCATTGCAGGAGTTCTGCATAAAGGACATGGAGCATGAGCTTTTTATTAGAAGGTTTCTACAATACTTCTTGAACGAAAATATGAGTGGACCATGGAAATATTTTTTCTTCATTCACAATGTTAAAGAAGGGATGTTTTTTTTCCCCCAGCATCTGAACCCTGAGGTAGGAAGAAATATTTTACTTCACTTCAAAAAAAGTCAGGTCTGCAGTGGCCTTTGCTAAGTGTATCATAACCTCTTAGTCTAACTTGCGCTTCTCAGTAATGCTGTATTTTGTATTCTTCACTGGTCACGGTGTCTCTGCCCTAGTATTAAAGGAAATGTTATGTGCTTGGGAGCCAGGTTGCGTGAACTCGGTGGAGTGTTCCTATAGACTCTTGCAGCCTGCAGGGATCATAACTTCGTTAAGTCTTGTAAGTCATCAAGGCTGTATTATTTGTTCTCCAAATCAATACACAATGAAAATCATCCTCCTCAGACTGTATTCTTTCTAAATATAGAACTAAAATTTTCACAATTATAATTCGCTCAAGAATTGATCTCCTACTCCTCTGATGATATCACTTGCTTCCCCTCCAGAAAAACAAATTTTTAGGAGGAAACTTGCCTGGGGAGTGCACAGTCAATTTATTCACTTCCAGAGACAAAGTTGCTTGTTATTTGGAGAAGTAGACACAATAAAAGTGGGTGAGTTTGGCCTTCTCCTTTGGAGGAAAAAATAATACTATTAAGTAGTTTATTCTTACAGATATGATGAGCACAACCACATTAGCGAAAACTGCTAAGTGATATCACATACATTAAAACTGCTATTAGCAATGGCTTAAATCTAAGCCAAAACCAATCATGACAGTAGCTCTGTTGTTAGGTTCCTTTGTTGATAGGACAGTTTGCCCTGAACTGGCTATCACAATTTCAGGAATGAGTGTAAACACTTTGCCTACAGTCTGCCCATAAAAATGCCATTCACTTGCATAATTACTGGCCTCTAAATGAAGCTGGTTTATTCTAACACGGAAGTGAAGTATAAAACATGGGCCACTAGGAGTATCTATGGGAGACTAAATGTGAGTGGTAATTGGAGAGTGATTGCACAGCTGCTGAACAGGGCTCCTTGTTTCTTTGAAATGTAAATATAATGCAGAATGCTGATTGCATTACAATTACAAACAGAGGACAAGTGATTATCCTAGCGTTTGGCTTTTAGCGTTTATTTGAAAGACTCCTTTTTCCCACTGGAAATTGTAAGATGCTTCAGTGTGCATAGAAACATATTCTGTGGGCGACAAATGACTCAAGCAGTGTAAAGATTTCTATCGTGGCTATCTGTACATTTACGCATGCACACACACACAAACATACAAAAGTTCTACACTCATTAGCAGCAGAGAGGACAATAACTATCCTTTTGAATTTATCAATAAAGCTAACAAAGTATCCCACAACATGACTGGGAAAGCTATATTTAAAGAAATCTTTCCTCTCTAACAACAGCTTTTCTTAAAAAAAAAAATTCCCAGAGTCTGGTAGTACCAAAACCCCTTCAAGGGCACTAGAGAAAACAGGCAGGAAATCAATTTGGTGGAATAGATGCATCTAAATGACATCTGGATCACTGCTTTTCATCATTTAATTTTATCTCTACCACTGTGAAACCATTCACATAGATTAATTACTCATGAAAAATAATCTGTAAAGAGCAATGCCTGTATATGCTTCTAAGAAACACAGTACAGAGAGGGCTAAGGCATATGTTGTTGCCTGCCTTCAAAACATGAACACAATAATCAAACGATTTTATGTGGCCGTCTTTTACTACATGAAGAGTTTCTGAAAGCAAGATCATAGACTTTTTATGAACATCTATCAGTTATTTACACAGTACAAAGGCAAGACTAGAATGATATAATGCTAAGCATTAATTTCTCCAACATCCAAAAAATGCACTTGAGGCATGCTTGCTGGAGACTGATGGCTGACGAGTCAGCAAGGAAGTGTTGGCTTCCATCGCTCATTGGAATGGGCTGATCTTCAAAACCTGAGCAAACCCTCCAACTCTGCTTTTTTCCCCCTCATGATTTTATACCTTTTCCTTACTTTGCTTTTTCATGAGTTTCTGGCTTACCAATATTAGCTCAATAATCACTTCTGTGCGTTTTTTGTTTTCTCCTCTCACATGGCTTTATGTTACGAACTCACCTGCAGCTCAACACCATTTTCTTCTTCAGGAATGTTAAATCAAAGTCACCTAGCTGAGTTTCACCAAACTGGGCCTTGCTCACGGACAGCTGAAACCCTGGGTTGGCAGCTGCAAGAGGGAGCAACCAGGCTTTGGTCAGTACCCATGTTTGTTCTGGTGTTGATGTGAAATAACAGCTTCAAGGAATTCACACAGCTCAAATTATTAACGCAAATACTGCATATTTGCTTACGCACATTTATTATAGAGACAAGATTTTTGTAGGCTATTGATTGGATACTTTTGTGGGTACTTTTGTATATCTACCGTACTTCAGCTATAGAGCAGACTGTGCTAAGCCATAAAACGATCAATGTCTACCTGCAGAAATGAAAATGAGATGTCTGAAAATCTAATCTACTGTAATAGTGAACAAGGAGGATAGAAAGTTAACATGCAGTACAGAGCTTACATCTGTATTAGAAGTATTGATTTAATGTATAAACAATGGGTTACGTGATGCATTTGTTTTTCATTCCTGCACTGCAGCAAATGTTAACCTGTAGTTACCAGGAAGACAAGAAAGAAAGTATGCTCATTCAACGAATCATTTAAAGGATAAAAATATGTTCTTTTAAAAGTACATATGGGTTTTTGATGACAGAAATGCCTGGGAAAAATGCTTAATGGTATAAGTGAGACAGCACCAGCTGCCTTAGAGCCCTGTAACTACAAAGTAACATTTGGATCAGCATAATTTATAAAGAAAGTTTGGCAAGAACACTTGGTGGACTTTCTGGTGCTATAAGCAAAGATATAGAGCAATACTGAAATATATGTGCATTAATTTGCCCTGGAATACTATATTGTGCGTGGGACAGGAAGGGATTTTGAAATGAGGATTATTATAATTACAGCATATTTGTTTGACATGATGTACTCTGTACCTTGTGTCAGTTTTTTCCATTGCTACTAAACTCAACTGGAGTTTCCAGAGAACAGCTTTCTGAATGTCATTGACTACCACTGAGGGGCTTATTTCCTGGGGCTCACTTCTACAGACATAATGTACCCAAGCAGAATCAAGGTATGGTTTGAGATTCAAATATTTATTTTCCTTAAAACGAACATACGCTACCAGCAGAATGGCAAACTGCCATAACGAGAGCACCTTTACCAGAAGAGGGATACCTCTGTGGCCGCACTGAGCAAGGGCACCCACACCAGCAGCCTGTATGTTAGAATAGCCAAGTACCAAATCAAACATCCATGAGTAAATACCGGATATATCCTTGTATGAGCAGATGCAGCATTTGGGGAAAAAAAGAAAAGTATCTAGGTCTTCGGAAGGATCTATGTCCCCAGTGCCTGAGAGACCAAATGCAGCTGTTGGATGTATGAATACGAAACAGCCGAGAAGCAATGGGTACCACGCCGCATTTCTTTGATAATGGTATATGGCACTATTGAAGCGCTTGCTGGACGACTGTTTTCTGTTAAGCTGTCAGCGCTGCAGAAAGGATATCAGAAAAGTAAAAGAGGTTTTCAGGATGTACAAGGATTATTTGAAGACTGGATAATTTGCTTACCAATTCCATTCCCCTTTACCTGTATGCAAAGGAGCAACAAGATGCAGCTGCTAGAAGTTAAAGTCAAGCAAATCTAAGTTAGAAATGAAAGTGTTTATCAATTGGAAAACTTCTCTAGAAACACAAACATTCATCTGATGTATATAATATTGAAATAGCAATTAGATTCACCCCACCTGAATAGCTGAAATACCTCATATAGGAGTTTTATAGTAAGTACGGAGGAATAATAATTTTAAAGGGACTATCGAAATGTTAGAAAGCCTGAATCACTGAAAGTTTTCTTTGATTTATCATAATATGCTAAATTTGGAACCTTAGATGCTTAAAATTCTGTGAGATAAATCAGGGTTTCAGTCTCCCAAATTAACTTCCATAACTAAATGAATACAGTAAAGAAGAAATTAAATTAAAACAAGGGGGAAATCAAGAAGAAAATGGGTATGAAGTGAAATCAAACAAAAAGGGGAAGAAACAAATTTTTAAAAAAGAAGCAGACATTACCTTCTCATCAAAAAACTTGTCTCAAGGAAAATTATACTGGTGATGGCTCTTGAATATCAGTATACCTGGGAATGGAAAGCTATTAAATGGATTCAATAACCTAGGTAAATAAGTAACAATTAAGAAAAAAAAAAAAAAACCAACCAACCCGTAGAGATGATTACTTTTCTGCAGATATGTGAAAAACAATTTTTGCTATATTTGCACTAAAGATACCTATAAGATGCCAATTGATTTCAGTGGGAGTGAGTAATGATGGAGTAAATGACTGCTCATTTTAAATAAGGCTGTCAAAATAAGGCCTGAGAAAGTTAAAAGATCAGATAAGTGATAGAACCCAGGAACTGAGGCAGAAAATACAGCCTGGGGATCAGGGGAGAAAAAAAGAAGTATTACAAAAAACTAAATGCAAACAAAGAATGTGTAGTCTTGCAAAACTGTCTCTGATGCTGAACTTCTACACTATAACAAAGTTGCTGTTATTTTTACTCCATGGAGGCAGAAGCAAAATGGAAGTAGGATCTCTTTAGAATGCATTCACAAATTTCTGTGCATCGGTCTCTTCAGCGAAATTTCACAGAATCACAGAATCATTTTGGTTGGAAAAGATCTGTAATATCATTGAATCCAACCATTCACCCTGCACTGCCAGGGTCCCTAAACCATGTCCTTCAGCACCACATCTACACATCTTTTTAATACTTCCAGGGCTGGAGATTCCACTAATTCCCTGGGAAGCCTGTTCCAGTGCTTTACCACCCTTTCCGTAAGGAATTTTTTCCGAATATCCAATCTAAACCTCTCCTGGTGCAACTTGAGGCCATTTCCTCTCCTCTCGTCACTTGTAACCAGCACCTCAATGTCCTTCTGGGAGTGAGAGGCCCAAATACTTGACACAGTATTCCAGGTACAGCTTCCCCAGTGCTGAGTACAGGGGGACAGTCACCTCCCTGCCCCTGCTGGCCACACTATTGCTGGTACAAGCCAGGATGCCATTGGCCTTCTTGGCACGCTGCTGGCTCATCTTCAGCTGGCTGTCAATCAACACTCCCACGTCCCTTTCTGCTGGGCAGCTTTGCAGCCACTCTTCCCCAAGCCTGTGGCATTGCAATAGGAGGTCGTGGTGACCTCTTTGAAAGCCTGAAGCTAACAACTCCTCCAGCATTTACATTCTTTCACTGGAGAGGTGGTCTGTCAAAAGCAAGAGGAAACAATCAGTTCTCACCAGCTGCAGAAGGGAGAGGAAATTAAGTAGAGAATAAAATCTAATGGAAATGACAATAAAGTAAGATATCAGAAATCTAAATGCTCAAGAAACACATATACTGCACTGCATATCCAGAAGAAAAAAAAATAAGACAGAAGGGAGAGCACAGACTTGCAGTGCTAGAAGATAGACAAATCCTTCCAAAAGAGATAAAGCATGTTGTAAACCCCCGGCTATTTCAGTTATGTAAGTCCTTGAAAGTAAACAGCTTTCAGAAGTGGAGTGTGGAGGTAACAATAATAGTGGATAACAATGACAAGTGACAAGACTTGTACTTCATCAACATTTCATCTCCAGTCTTAAAGACAGGCTTATTTGACCTGAAAAGTAATTAAAGGTTTCTGCACTAAGTACATACGTATTTTCATAACTGTGAGGAGGATGTCATGTCTGTAAACTCAAAAACAAAATTGACAATACCAGCCAGCATATATTCAATACTTCTATCAGGGTACCTACCTTAGCAGAATTTTCTAAGTGTGGTGAGATCACCTTGGCTGGGTGCCAGTGGCCCACCAAAGCCACTCTATCACTCCCTCCTCTCAGCCTGACAGGGGAGAGAAAATATAATGAAAGGATTATGAGTCAAGATAAGGACAAGGAGATCACTCACCCAATTACCATCATGGGCAAACCAGACTTAGCTTGGGGAAATTAGTTTAATTTATTACCAATCAAATCAGAGTATGGTAATAAGGAATAAAACCAAATCTTAAAACACCTTCCCCCCACCCCTCCCTTCTTCCTGGGTTCAACTTCATTTTCAGTTGTCTCTACCTCCTCCCCACCAGCAGCACAGAGGGATGGGGAGTGGGGATTGTGGTTGGATCATCGCACATTATATCTGCCACCCCTTCCTCCGCAGCAGAAGGACTCCTCACAACCTTTCACTCCACAGGAGACAGTCCTCCACAAACTTCTCCGACATGAGCCCTTCACACAGGCTACAGTTCTTCACAAACTGCTCCAGTGTGGGTCCCTTCTACGGGATGCAGTCATTCAGGAACAGACTGTTCCAGTGTGGGTCCTCCATGGGGTCACAAGTCCTGCCAGCAAACCTGCTCCAGCATGGGCTCCTCTTTCCACAGGTCCTCTCAGGAGCCTGCTCCAGAGCCAGTTTCCCATGGGGTCACAGCCTCCTTCATGCACTACCTGCTCCAGCATGGAGTACTGCATGAACTGCAGGTTCTGCTCCACCATTAACCTCCATGGGCTGCAGGGCACAGCCGCAGTCTTCATCACAGGCTGCAGGGCAATCTCTTCTCTGGTGCCTGGAGCACTTCCTCCCACTCCTTCATTGAGCATAGTGTCTGCAGGGATGTTTCTCCCACATACTCTCACTCCTCTCTCTCCCTTTTTGTTGTTATTGTGTAGTTTCCTTCCCCTTTCTTAAAGATGTTATCACAGAGGCATACCACCATTGCTGATGGGCTCAGCCTTGGTCAGTGGCGGCTCCATCTTGGAGCCGTCTGGCACTAGCTCTATCGGACATAGGTGGAGCTCTCGCAGAAGCCACTCCTGTAGCTCCCCGGTACAAAAACCTTGCCATGCAAACTCAGTGCACTAAGCACGGTGGTACAGGGCCCCCCTCCCCACACCACTTTGCGAGGCTATCACCTAGGCCTCTTTGCAAAACCGGTACCATCACTGTTTAATTTCACAGTGTAGGAAGTTGGGAGAGTTTGGTACATTCTGTCTCTGCAAGTGAAACTAAACACGCTCTGGCACCACCTGGAGATGGGGCCAGTGGGGTGGAACAGTTAGACATCGCCTAACTATGTCCATATCTCCTGAATGCTTTGGGAAAGTGCCGATGAAAGACTACAACCTCTGGAGTCATCTTGGGGAAGACCCAAGCTAGTCTGACAAGATTAACGGCCACAATGGAAAAGTACTAGCCATAGTACTGACCAAAGTCAATAATCTTGTGATCCAATAAATACTGATCCTAGGAATGAGGCCCTTTGGAGCTCTCTAGGATCACAGCAGGTTATGTCTCAGCATCTCTCCCTGAGGTGGGATGCCTCTCAGGTTCAACTCTGACCAACTGATGATAAAAGATGGCAAAAGGAAAATAACTGTCCGCTTGTGATAAGGTGACTAAGGGAATCACAGTCTGTCTGCAAAGACCAACAAAGGGAATCATTCTCTATCTGTAAAGACCAGTGAAGGAAACCACCATCTGCTTGTAATAAGCTCACGAAGGGAGACGTGTATTGGTGATCTCTAGGATTTTACCTCTATACCTGTATATAGCTCTCTGTGTGTTTTGGCAGGTGCAACCACCCTCACAAGGTCCTGATAACGACCAGGGCTTGCCCAAACAACTGATAAAGATCAGTTCAACACCTCAAGGCTATTAGTTGGCACTTCACAGTCTCGGCCCCCTTAGCCTACCTTTATCTTGTGTTTGCCACCATCTGATTACAGTTCACGCTCCTTTAGGGTATCAGTGGAGCCCTGCTAGAGAACCAAACCCTGTCGGTGCTCCTTGGAGCAGAGGTTTTGCTGTCAGGGACTCTCCTCTTGCATTGGGACCCTGTCCAAGGAAATTCCCCTTTGGTGAGAGAATTATGTCTTCAGGATGTCCTTGAGTAAATCCTCAACCCCTTTTGGGTGGGTGGCCCCTTCGTTTTGGATACCTTTGAGTGGGAGATATTCCCTTCTATGAGTGAGTGCGCGCACATTTTGGGTCATGTTTCTTAAAGAGTATTCCTTAGAGTTTAGGGAATTTGTTGTGTATTCCTGACATCCTAACTCATAGTTAACTTTGGTCTCTTGGAAGAACACATTTTGGTTCATCTTTCTTAAAGAGTACACCTTAGAGTTTAGGATTTGTTGTGAAGTAATATAGTCCCGACTGACATCTGAACTTGTAATTAATTTTGGTCTGTTGGAGTGCTGGGCAACTTTGACTGTAATAAATCCACAATTTTCAGGTAGCTGCTGCTGTCTGTTTTGTGTTTCCGTGTGTTGTGTTTCCGTGACGTGTTAGTGTGTTATTTGATTTTCTGCTTAATAAAATCTTATATGAATCACTATATAACCAATTACTGATTATTAGCTAATTAAGCAATGTTATAAGTGTTAATATACTTTCAAGTGTTATTACCTCTTTAAACTGCTGCTATCTCTTTAAACTTATATAAGATACATAATTTTATGTTTAAGCACTACACTGAAGTCCTAACACCCAAATCCTCTTAGACATAAGTCTGGGACTAGGGGTAGATCTAACCTTACTCTCTGAAGGAGTTTGGAGAGCAAGGGGGTCTTTTCTGAACCTTGTGACACAGCAGGAGGATCACCTTTACTCCTTTTTACTCCCAATTCCCCAATTTCCTTAGCCATAAACTGTTGACTGGGTCTAAGAGTGGGTTTAGCCACATGTAGGTTCCTCTCATGGAAGGAGTTCAGAAAGCAAGGGTGTCTATTCTGAAAACCTGGTAAATCAAAGAAAGGGTCACCTTTAGCTGCCATCTATTCCCAGTCCCCATGAAAATCACCCTAACCCAACCCCAACTTGCTTTCCACTGTACAAGTATTTTGATCAAATTATTCCCATCAATTTGCCTTTTAGTAAGTAATGTAGAGACCTTGCCATCAAATTGAACCTTTAGTTTCAATTTAGTTTCTGTTAGTTTCTGTTAAACCTTATCAAAACCATTTTGATTTTGCCCAAATAGATCATATTGCTGCTTTTCTACTGAGTGAGGTGTATTTCACTCATTCTATGGCAAGCAGATATCTGCAACAAGGGATTTCAGTGATTTAAAGAGGAACCGCTCCTAAAAGCCACGCTAAGAACTAGGTGCTACATGCCATCTCCAAAAAGTTGCACTTGAGAGACATTGTACAAATTTAGCTCACTTGAGAGTGTATTACATCTACAAGAAGGGCCACAATAAGGACCCAGGGAACTCTGGGCCTGTCAATGTGACCTCAGTGCCAGGTAAGGTCATGGAGCAGATCATCTTGAGTAACATCTTATGGCACGTACAGGGCGTGAGGTAAGAGTCAACTGGAGGTTAGCCAATGTGACATCCATCTCCAATAAGGGCCAGAAGGAGGATCCAGGGGACTACAGTCCTGTCAGTCTGACCACGGTGCCAGGGAAGGTTATGGAGCAGATCATCTTGAGTGCCATCACTCAGCACGTACAGGGCAACCAGGTGATCAGGCCCAGTCAGCATGGGGTTATGAAAGGTGGACCCTGCTTGAAAAATCTGATCTCCCTCCATGACAATGTGACCCACTTAGTAGATGAGGGAAAGGCTGTAGATGTTGTTTGCCTAGATTGTAGTAAAGCATTTGACACTTCCTCCCACAGCATTCTGCTGGAGAAACTGGCTGCTCCTGGCTTGGGTAGGTGTATGCCTCGCTGATTAAAAAAACGGCTGGCTGGCCTGACACAGAGAGTGGTGGTGAATAGAGTTAAATCCATGAGGCAGCTGGTCACAATATGAGTGTGAAGACGAGGCAGCAGTGTGCCCAAGTGGCCAAGAAGCCCAGCAGCATCCTGGCTTGTATCAGGAACGGTGTGGCCAGCAGGAGCAGGGAAGTGACTGTCCCCCTGTACTTGGCACTGGTGAGGCCACACCTTGAATACTGTGTCAAGTGTTTGGGCTCCTCACTCCCAGAAAGACACTGAGGTGCTGAAGCGTGTCCAGAGAAGGGCAACAAAGCTGGTGAAGGGTCTAGAGCACAAGTCTGATGAGGAGCAGCTGAGGGAACTGGAGTTGTTTAGTCTGGAGAAAAGGAGGCTCAGGGGAGACCTTATCACTCTATAACTACCTGAAAGGAGGCTGTAGTGAGGTGGGAATTGGTCTCTTCTCCCAAGTAACCAGTGATGGGAGGAGAGGAAATGACACCAAGTTGCACCAGGAAAGGTTTAGATCGAATATTCGGAAAAATTTCTTCACCGAAAGAGTTGTTAAACGTTGGAACAGGCTTCCCAGGGAAGTGGTTTACTTGTGACGCACAGCTGCAGATTCTGGGAATTGCCTCTACAACCATGGGAGAATGTTTGATCATACACTGCAGCTCCATTGCTGCTACACACACTGCCCTCAAAGAGCTGGGATGCAAGTCTGAAATCTGCATGCTCTCAGTCTGTAGTTTGTCTTGGTTTCTCACACTGCCAGTCTGCTGCAGATTACTGATAAATGCAATGCACTTCCCTAACAACCTACAGTCCCCGTAGGACTCATAATGAAATTTTGTGTCATGCTTTACTGAATGCAAAAATATTGGCCTTTTGAAATTCCACTGTAAATAGTGCTCCTGTTTTTTGGATTTAGCTGGTAACACATTTAAGAGTCTCACTTCTAATAACAGGAGGCACTCCCTGTGCTGCCTTCTTTTTCCTGTTGCAGTTTAAGTTGATGTCTTCTTTCCCTGACTTGCACTTAATGTCATTGAGCTGTTCAGATTACTGCAAATCTGTCACTCCTACTGGCTATCAGCCATTTCCTACATTTCCAGATTCTCCATAGATGGAGTGTTTTCATATGTCAGCAAAATTCTGAACAAGACTTTTTTTCAGCTGCAGTTTCAGAAAGATGTCGTGTCATGTAAAAACCTTAGAAAACTATATTCATTAGAATAAAGCTCTAGTTGTGGAGGACAGCAAAGAAAAAAATTACACTATCTAAATATTGCAATGGTAATATATATATGTTCAGTTTGGGCACATTCTCATTAGAACGTGAGGAAAAAACAACAAATGTAAATATTTTACTAAATATTAACTACTTCTGGCAAGTTTAGAGCAACAGTAATACCAAGGTGTCATGTGCGGAGAGTACTTGTTGAACAAAGGCTAGGTTTACACACGCCCAGTCCTGAATTAACTTCCCACACAAGCACACTTGTAACCCTGGAAGAGGGTGTCCCTATGTCTCAAAACTCTACAAAAGATTCAAAGTCAAAGACCCTGCCTGGGTGAGCTTGAACTCACACATGGGGCGAGGGGTAGAAATTCCAACCTGAAAGGAGACGAGGGCTAGTTTCTCTTAAACTACCTGTAACTGACCCTATGAGTGCTCCTCTGTGTTAGTTACCAGCTGTTAATTTACCATTTCTTTTTGCTCATCCTCTGTGCATTAGTTACAGTGGTGGAGGGAAAAAACTTATGCTTACTCATGGGAGCTGCAGGCTCTCCCCATGCTCCCTTGCAGGCTTCTCCAGTGAGGCTCAAGTCATGCCTTGGCAGCCAGGACTGTCCATTGGAAACACTCAGAAAGCCCTAATTCATCTTAATTTAGAAACCAACCAAGGGCCATCCTGTACAGTATTGATTTCCATGTAGTCAAAGTGGGCATTCCGTGTCTTTGAGACTCAGTTCAGAAAATCAGGTGGAGAAAGGAGTGAGGAGCAGAAGCTGCGCTGGTGGGAGAGAGGGACCACCCCTGCCCTCCCCAAGTTCAGTCATTCATCTTCAGCCAATATCTTGGTCTGCTTTCCCTAGGTAGCTGGGGAGTAAAACAAAGACATGCAGGTCAAAATGAAATGGGGGGTGGGAAGGTGGTTTATTCTTTGTATATTCATCATTCCCTTAAAAAATTGCTCTGTCCATAAAGAATTGATTTGAAAAGAACAATTCCAGTTAGTTAAGGGCAGAGAAGTTTTATCAATCATAGCTGTGACTTCATGAGAAGCGATGGCCATACAAGGGGATATTCATCAGACTGGCGAAGTAGGCCTCCAGTGAGTTTGTGGTTGCAGTTAAGTATTATCTTAAATAATCCAAGTAATAAGCAATCCCATAAAATCACAGTGTCAAATATGACATCACTTTCTAGAGTGCTGTAGCATATACCTCTGAGTATGTGAATACAGATTTGCAACATATATATCCATACAGACATCACAGATGACATATTAAACAACATACATCCACAGAACCCTTCCCAGTCAGATGCACCCACTAGACTCCATTAATTTAAGAAATTGAAAAGAAATTGAGAAACTGAGAAATTAAGAAATTGAAACATGTTCATCAGGTTAGAAAGAAAACAATAAATGTTCACATTGTTTAATTGTTTGAGTGTAGGGTGTCTGCCATTTACCAGCACAGACTTTCAGTCGTAACAAATAACTTTCCAGGAAACTTTTCCTTTTATTTGTTTTAGAAGCTTATAATTTGGTGATGGAAAAATAAGTAAAGTCATGCTTCAGGACTTAAAATATATTGAGACTTTTTACCCTCTCCTCACGCAGGTAAATGAGCTGTGATCAGCAGACATAGTGCATCCAATGTGTGCTCAAAGTCTGCTCCTGAGAACTTACAAGGAGAACTTCTGTGATGTTCCTAGAGTTTGACTTTAAAACTCATAATTTAGTCATTCTTGCTAAAGAAGACTGATAATGTGAGGATGGATGGCAGATGTCTCAAAAGAAATTAATTTTTTTGCAAACCGCAGCATTAGTTCTCCTATATTTACTGTGTCTTTTATATGATACCGCTGGCAATCCATATGGAAAGCAAAGCCACAGTCTTTGCTGCCTACTGTTAGTGATCTGCTCCTCCAAAATTATTAACAGCATTTTAGCTGCCGGAACAATAAGCTTGAAAGTCAGACTAGATGTATTTTCTATTTGTAGTAATTATAATAGAATATTTTTATGGTGAAGTGGAAAACAGCCATTTCTGCAACAAGGAAATAAAACCACTCTTCTCTGAGTACATTTTCCCTTGTCCACTGATTTTTTTGAATCATGTTTCTTCCAAAATTTCAAGTCCCATTTTCCTTTAAAACTGTCAAAAGTATTATGCATGAGAATAAACAGGTGTCAACAATGCTCAGTCAAGCCACTGTTATCTGGCATCTGTGGAATCACATCATTGTATTGCTGCAAAAAAAGGCTATTTAGGCAACATTACATTCCCTGATGCTAAAAGTGAAGAAGAAAAAAAAAAATCAAAGCTCTTCATTTGTTCCTGTGTATATGTATGTAAGTGTGTATATAGCATGTATATAAATATACATAACATGGATGGGAAAGTGCAAGGGATTCTCCCCTTCCAAATGAAAAGCACATTTTATGAGTGGAAAAAAGGAACTGTAAGCATGGGGAATATGGTACCACGCATTGGATAAAATGTAGCTGGCAAACTGGTGGAAGCACAAACAAACAAACGGTTATGCTGACATTTTTTCTCTAATCTGACTATTTTGTCTGCCTGAATATATTTGGCTGTGTAATGCTCAGATCACAGCAATGACTGATCAGGAATATGTGTCATTTGTAAGCACGAGAAAAAGTCTTAACTCCATGTTTATTTAGTCATGTATTTAACATACCGGTTTGCACTAAATTTCTGAAAAAGGGCTCCAAAGCTACAATTGAAGTCTGTTAGTTCACTACATGAAAAGCAGGTGCCTGCATTTATCCTGCTTTCATGGCACATCACAAGTGACATGCCAAGGTGATGGGGACATTGTCAGTTTTGCCCTCACCATAAATGTGTGCAAAGTACTAAACATCTTGGATCCATCATTGTCAGCTGTAAACCTAGAATTGAAACCCACTGTCAGCAATGAGAAAGGTAACAGTCACTGCCATAACTGCAGATCTTGTAACCTCTGTGTGCTCTCGTATACCACAGAAATCTGTCAAAAAGACTTGAGATTATTGCTTCTTTCATTCCTAAAATTTTTTAGAATATCAGCAATTGTTATGTATCAAAAGAGTATCTACTATGGAACAATCTTGTTTGAGATCATTCTCACATTAAAAAAAAAGGACAGTTATACTACCAGTTCCATATACTGTGAATTTATTGTGGTAAGGTGTATTTAGTTAACAGATTTTTGCACAAATTTCCCTTAGTAAAACAAGTAATTCTGGCTTTGAAGGGGAGCAGGCTATGATGGAAGATCTAATTCATCTCAGTCTCCACACTGCCACTGATTTGAAGAAAAACCTAACAGCAGCAGTGAGTATGAGTCTAAAGAGACCAATTATACTAGTCAAGGTAACACAAACTCAGTACCCACAATGCTGCTTCACTAATAAAAATACCAAAAGGCATCAAAAGTCAACGAGCCAAGGAAGATTCTGTTATACTGGATGAACTAAATATTTAAAGCCTCATTTTATCTGTAAGAAAGCTGTAAGACAAGATAGCTATTGCTCTACCTGATCCTTTCCTCAGATGTTTTTGGGAAGCTGTCTTTGAACTGCCAGCTCAAAGTTTTTTTCTCCTACTTTGACAGGTCTTAACCAATGCTTCTCATGGGGACTTTCTCCCAGAATCACTTAATCACTTTTAGGTGTTTTTAAACTTTATCTTTGAAATCCCTCTTCTAATTTTGGAGCTTATAGCTGGATTTTTTTTCCCATTTCCTACCTCCATTCAGGCTAGATGATGAAATGTTTACTTTCAACTTTAGGATATCCACTGAACTAAGGTTTTTCACCTGAAATACAAACCTGTGGGGTTCAGGCCATGCATTCCTTTCAGCCCAGCAGAACACTGGCTCTACCTCCTCACCTTTCTCTCCTAATACTATGGGTCTGACTCTGGCTGTTTCCTTGGGATGAAATTTCAGTTCTGCCTTTATTACTGAGACATCTTGATCTGTTTCTGGAGCATGTTTTGTCAGGTAAAGTCAGAAGGCCTTACGAAATCTTTGACCTACACAGCGTGAGTTGTGGGCTTAGGGCTGGATTCAGTCGTGTTCCAAACTTTATTGGCTTTAGCATAAAGCTACAGGTGAAAAGTGTAGTAAAACTGAAGTGTTTTCAGCCTCTTCTCTTATGATTGCATTTGTCAACTGCCCCAGTAAGTAATCAAAGCTATGCAAGATCACAGTATGGGCCAGATTTTCCAAGCCATTGAGAACACTTTGGGCTATTTATGCTGTATGAAATGGATTTGCAGAGCCCTGTGATACATAGATTTAAAATTCAGAAAGATGCTGTAGTTTGAGTTCTGTGCAGTTGTGAATAAGGTATGGCATTAAATAAACCAGCGGCCTAATCAAGCCTGGAAGCTCTTGTGTTGCTTTTTGTTGATCCTAGAAATCTAACATACAGAAAAATAACCTTCTCTTCTCCTTTGTCCATCTTCTAGATTCATATTCACTGTTCCCTTAAATCCACAGCTGGAAGAGAATTAATAGCTGGGATATCACTGATGCTGTTCAGATAGCAGGGTGAAGAGGTTTTAGGGATAAAAAAATAAAAGCTGCTTCTTAGCGTTAAAAAAATGTTGTGATCCTTTACCACTCTCACAGAAGTCATTGGCCTACAAATATTTGTACTTTTTTCCTCACAGTCATGTTATACCACCAGCTTTACTGAGTGTTCAACACCTTCTATGCTTCCAGCAATGGCTGCAGTAAAAAGTCATGCTTCAGGGTGTAAATTAATCACCTGCATTTAGAGACTGCGAGAGAATCAATAAAAAATCTGTAGTACTGCCTACTTCAACAAATTTCTTTCTAAACACACTTCAGCTCATTTTGGCTGGTTTTAATGGAAGTTTTCACTTTCCCCCAGACCTTGCCAGGGCTCTGAATGCATTCCCTTCCCAAGGCCATAGCTGGAGGGTGGAGGCTCAGGACCAGCTGAGCCCAAGGCCAGCTCCTTCCCTTGTCTTTTAGCTCCTCCTCGCTGACTCTGACCCAGACCCACTGCCTGGGCTTTCTGGCCCAGCCTTGGAGCTGTCCCATCACTGCGGACTGACTGGGTGATCGCCGGGCTGTGCCTGACCCTGGTCACTGCCTCCATGCCTGAACTGCCCCTGACATGCGGCTCAGTATCCCGGCTGCTCCTAGCTGGGGTCAGGGCTCCTGCCAGCCATACTGCTATGACCTCTCCAGACTCCCTCCCTGCTTACCTGGAGGAGAAGCCAGCCCTCGCATCACCCTGGCAGTGCTGGGCTTCTCCTCTGATCTTAAAGAACGTGACAGTGGAATAGAAAGCCTCCATGTAAGCTTATGGAGGTCTATGTTATAAAAATGGGAAGACTTAAACAAATTAAGTGTCCTAAGAGCTGTAGAGGATAGAGGATTGGCTTCTAATAGGCTGGTTTGGATTTAATCTGAATAAACACCTTCACAAAATATTGTGAAGTGCAACAACCATCACAGCATTTCCAGTGTTATGTAAGGTGATAAAATAATAGAAATTACAAGGTTAATTATTAATGCACGTGTCAACAATTCTCGAAGTCAGGATGAGTTCAGCCAGTGATATATCTGTAACTGCCTTAGCTTTGATCATTTTTTCCTGAGAAGCTACAAGAAAAGGTAGCCAGCATTGAAATGGACCCTTTTTTTTGTTTGTTTTTGATTTTGAAACATTGCTGCTCGTTCCAGTTAGCAGTATTCTAATGGATGAGAGACACAGTCTGTGCGATACCTCTGTGATCTCTTGAGGTATTACAGTTCCCATGCTAAAGGTGAAGCAGTGAAACACAGAAATCCACCTAAGACTCCATAGACGCTTGGGTTTTTTGGTGATGTTATGAACTTTGGCTTAGCCTTGGGATTTGTCCCAGTCTCGCTCTGAAGGAGTCCATCTCTCTACAGGGATTAAAATTCCTGGTGCTTTGCTCAGAAGGGCCTGAATTCCAGGTCACCACAATGGTGCGGTGCCAGATAACACCATTTGTGTAGGGTTCTCTGGCCCGAGGAAAAGGGCAAATCCCACTTTTTTTCCCCTGAACAGTCAGCATGTGGAGGGGAGCTGCACAGCCAGCAGATACCTGGGGCTGGGGGCAGCAGGGGCTCCTGGGGGTGGCAGGGCAGGGCCTGGCAGCCAGGGCCCGTCCCAAATCCATCCAGAGGCAGACAGACAGGGGTCACCAGGGCAGCTTGGGAGTGTTGACGTGGGGTCATGGGCCTTGGGTGGGCTGGAAGACACCCAGGGAGGCTTGGCAGGGACAATATGATTCATTGGAGCCTTTAGGGCTCTGAGAGAATGATCAATATAATTAATATACATTGATCCAGTTTTTCTTGAGTTGTATGGAATCAACCTAAAAGAATTAAACAGTTTTAAACTGAAGTGCAATAGATCTTTTTTTTTATCTGAAACCACTCATTATTCTTTTTCCACCAGATGTTGGCATAATGAAGACTTTTAGTAGGTATTATTTTGAAGGTCTTTTTTAGCACAGATTTTTTTTCCTATTTGGAATATTTCAATTTACATTTCTGGAAGGCATTCTGAAAAGCCCACAGTTTAAATATTAACAGTTTTAAATGTCTTAAATTTTCTGGAACAATTCCCACACACTGTTTAACTTCAGGTAATGAAAAGATTGTTCCATGGGTTAGTAGTTAATAATCCTTTCAGCACACAAAAGCCCACTGCCCGTGACTCTGCACTGGTGGAGCTATGGAAGCAGTGGATGCCTCTTCTCATTCTGACATTATACGTTACACACTTGCTTGTAATTTGATTTACAGGTATTTCTAGAAAACTCTTTCATTTATGAATCAAATTGAAACATCCAGATCATGTCTTTGCTCATACAGGTGCTTTCTGGAATTTAAACCATGCCACGAAGAAATACAGCTTTCTGGGGATGTCTCACAGAACCAAATGGAAACAGGGTGGAAAGAAAGTCATAGTGAACGACAATAGTGAAGCAACCCGGAATGCACCCAGTGCAGGGAATGAAACTGGACTTCCTGTTCAGTTTCACAGCATCTTTTTGCCTACTTCCTCAGGCCAGAGAACCCTACACAAATCGTGTTACTTGACCACACCACATGATATCATACTGCTCCATTTCGGTGACCTGGAATTCGGGTTCTTCTGAGCAAAAGACCAGGAATTTTAATCACTATAGAGGGATGGGCTCCTCCAGAGGGAGACTGAGACAGACCAAGCTAGGTTCCTGTATAACTAGTTCTGCTGGCCTAAGGTGCTTCACTTTAAAGAGGAGGACCACTTGGACACTTCAAAGCCTAGCCATTCTCATTCCAAGTCAGGCTTCTAGGTTGTCAACAGAATATGCAGGTATACTACGTGATAACCTTCTGTAAATTAGTCACATCACACCCTAAAAAAGGATACGTGATTCAGATTCAGACTAGGCACCTTCTGCCCATTGGATTTCTTAGTGAGGAACCATGGATTTTAATTCTTCCGTTTGTGGTTGAAAGATGACATTTCAAGTACTGCACAGGGGTACTCGACTGGGAAGCACCAAACCCAGAAGTTTTACTTCCTTGCAAAATGCCTTTAAAACAGGCACAGAAACATAAATCATTGTATCACGGGCTACAGAATTATGTGTCTGAAACTTGGAAATTTAAAAAATATCTAGAGGAAAGGATCAACAGCAAGAACCGCTGAGCTGGCTTGATCTAGCTGCTAATTTCAAAAGCTGCGGGAATCTAGCAGTGAGTTCAATGCTTATAAAGTATTAGAAGGACACAAAAGGGAATCTGCCCCTCATAAATATGAACAGGAAAAGAAATTTACCTTCACACTGAAAATATATTGGTCTGGGTTTTTTTCTTTGTCAAGCTGTATAGGATATAAAATCTTTTCCTAGGGTTATTTTTAAACATGATCTGCTTGAAGGCAATGTGCTCAGTCTCTGGGTGGAAAACATGCTTCATTTAAGTCAACAACAATTTGTACTTCTGGTTAAATAGCACGTGCTGATGGGTTTCACAGGGAATCTCATCCATCTTGCCTTAGCTAAGCAGTTGATAGAGAAAATGGTGGTGAGAGGATGGGAAGGATGGTGGATAGTGTTCCATGAAACACTGAACAACAAAACCAACAAATCATCCATTATCTGTACTTAAAAGTTCTATCAGTGTAGAAAACTGTCTCTGAAAAGAGAATTTCAAACTGTTGGGTGATTGCATATCCTGGGAAATCAAATGAACTTTGTCACCACTGCCAGTTTCATAAAAGAATGAAGTCTCCAGCAAGGCACAGATGGCATTTCTGAATGAACAGATGATTATGCCAAGAGAGTGTTATGCTTGGAAACTCATTTCATTGATACATGAGTAAAACTGTTAGAAGGACAGCTATGGAAAAGAGGACCTAGCTCTTTATGGAACACCTGAACACAGTAAGAAATTAGGCAGTGGCTAAAGGTTATTTAGAGCATTCTTTAGGGAATTAATTGGAAAGCTATCCAGAAATCCTGAAGATTAAAATGGTATTATAATTAATGAGAAAGAACCACAAGAAGATGTGGGAACAACTAGATAGTAATCTGTATTTACCTAAACTGAAAAGAGATTATGCATTAGCTGTTGGATTTCTAAACAGCATCAGTGAGGAGGGCTTAGAAGAGAGACCAAAGTCCACATTGATTCTGAGTATAAATTCATTTCGGTGAAACAAAAAAAAAGTTATGTTTATTGACGTTTACAGACTCACAAGCCCAAACATATGCCCCTCATTGTGCTATAAGTTAATGGGTTTACAGGGGTTAAATGCATTGACTCAGTTAACAGCGATACTTCTGATTGCACCTGTGTCATCCATAGCCAAGGTGGGTTCATTGACTTCAGCGGAAATGCTGTGACTGTAAACCAAGGATCTGATGTGACAAGAGGTCAGAAAAGGGGGGCGTGACCTTTTGAATTACTGGTTTTGAAAATGTTGACATCGTACTTGACTATTTCTAAGTGAGGGCTGGAAACAACAGATTTGGAATCCACACCGGTTTAAAATCCAAAGTAACTGCCTTGAGTCCAATCAGCTCTTTCTGGTGACTTGGTTTATGTATGGGAAGAAATGCATCACATGAGATTTTTCTCAGGCATGAAAGATACTCACCAGTACATCCTGCAGGTCCACACCTGACATGTGTCAGCCTCAGCTTTTTTCATACATTTTCTTGAGCATAGAGGGAAAGCCTTGGAGACAGATGACCCTGGTGAAACAGTACAATCTCTGTAGCTTGATGAAAACTATATTCATCAACAAAATGGCAGCAAAAATAATTTATGTCCCTCTGATAAAATTTATCCTGATGCCAGGGATGAAAATATATGAGGGATTACCCAAACCATTTAAAAACCACTCTTGTTCAGTCACAAAATTGTTTATGAAATTAGCAATAACCAAGGGATTTGGATTATAGTGGAGGTAAAAAAAAAAAGGCAAAATAAAATAAAATAAAAAAAAAAAAACATAGTCTTCTAGATTTTTTTAATCCAATGTGAGACAAATGCAAATTTTAGTAGGGGAACAATTAGAAGGAAAAGAGATTACAGGAATCCCTTCCTCCCACATACTCTCCTGCTGCTGTAATTGAGGTTTTTATGTTATTAAATGGAATCCGTGGGTCAAATTCCAATTCCGTTTTGCACTAGTGCAAGTTGCTTTCAATACCAATAAAGTCATATTAGTGCAAAGCAGTGAGACATCATCCACAAACCCATTTGTATGTGTGAGATGAATACATTAGCTTCTCAGCAGATGGCTGCGGATTCTTCCAGACAGATCATGTCTTGGGCTTTCAAGAATCATTTATCAAAACCCCTGAATTGTCTGCAGTTCTGCAGCAATCACTCCAGGGGAGCAAGTGCTAAACGGTTTAATGATAAAAGGCAAGCATACTGCAAGCCATTTTCAGCTCCAAGCGCAGTGCCCATTGGTCTGATCATCACATCAGCTGGGAATTCACAGGCACCCTTTACTTCTTGCTTTTTGATGCCAGAGATAGAGCTCTTCACATACGCCTTTAGGAAACACTCTTCTAGTCAGTGGGGGGAAAAGGCTGTGTAAATTACATTTTAAATATCCAGAATTATTCAGTATCTATTTCTTATGTTGCTTCTCTGAATCTGCCATTTTGAAGTGAGAAGTGGCCAGCAGAAGTTAAGAAAAAGGAGATCTCCATTATGTAAACAAGGAAATATTTCCTGGATTTCTAAATAGAACTTTTTAATGAAGGATACAGAAAAATATTTGGTAAAAGGTTATTAGAGTTCAGCTAAAGAGATTCTGTATATCAGTGAAATAATAGAATTACCATTTGTGGTTTCAGAATTGTTCCATTGAACAATGTCAACACACGAGCAGATTTAAGATCATAAGGCCTCTCGGCAGTCTAGTGATGTAGACAAATTTACCTAGTGGGCTACATTTCTCCTACTTATGTAAGATGAAGGCACACAGCATGTGGGGAGGTGAGTGCTGAAACTCAGGGAACAAATAATAATACTCTTACTGTAGATTTTCATGGAGTCAGAACAAGATTTTCTAAGTAAGTGGCTGATATAATGCCATACTTTAATTTTTAGAGATCCCATAGTAGATATAGGATGTGGGGAACTGTCCTGGGTTCAACATGGAGGAACCGG
>NW_010405315.1:74827-76646 GCF_000710305.1 Buceros rhinoceros silvestris | reverse complement strand
TGGCACAGCTGTGGGGACACATCGTGTAACAACATCTCAACACTCACACCGGAAGAGGAGAAAAAGAACCCCTTCACTCCCGCTGGAGCGAATCTAGATTTACACTGGCGCCCTGGGCATCAGCTTTAGCGTCTCATACGAAGCATCTTCGGAGAAGTTTATCTGGGCATTGGGGGTGGTGGGGTGGTAGTGGTGGGGTGGTTATGAAAAGTGGGAGGCTTTCAGTTTTTACCGCCGCCTGCTTGGCTCGAAACACCACGTTCTCCCCGTATTAGCTGAACCCGTTGTGCATTTGTTGCCACATTTCGCCTCCTTTGTATTACAGATGCTGCTGGGCTCCCTGGCACCTCGGCTGAAAGCCCCTATAGCACTGCAGAGCCGGGAGGTCTGAGGGGTACTGCTTACCCTGAGCCATTACAGCATTGTCAAGTGTAATTGACTTAAGCATGTTCTCGCTGTCTGCAGTCCAAGCCCACGGGGCCCTGTTTGTTGCCATTCAATACTTTAAATAAACATCGAGGCTTTGGTTGAATTGGGACCCCTTGGCTGCATTTAAAGCAGGCGCCTTGGTGTAAGGTTGGGACACAGAGCAGGCAAGTGGGTAAAGCTATTCCTGGTCTGTAGGACGTGTGCATGATGCCTACCAAAGAGAACAGCATGGCCGATTTATATCCTGGATAACTTCAAATTCTCCCAGCCACAGCTCATGAGGTTGGAAACAGGGGACCAGTCCTGCACCTGTGCTAACCTGTGCCTGTTTCACTTAGAGGAGCTTGTTACTAATACCGAGGGAAATGCTTGCATTTATGCTGGGCCATGAATCGGCTGCTTCGCCCCCATATGCAGGCAAGGCTGATTCTCACATGCAGCTCCCTCAAATCTAGTTGTTTTTATTTCTTTGTTCCTGCTTACCAAGGGGCACTGAACTTTAGACTGATTTTGCTCTCCCCCCCTCTTTTTGGTAAGGTAGCAGAGTAGCTCAGGAACCTGAGGCGCTGAAAGGGCAAATAATCATAGCTAGTGCTGTGAGCCTGGCCACAACTGCTGTGACAGTTGCAACATTCTGCAGCTCCCTCAAATCTAGTTGTTTTTATTTCTTTGTTCCTGCTTACCAAGGGGCACTGAACTTTAGACTGATTTTGCTCTCCCCCCCTCTTTTTGGTAAGGTAGCAGAGTAGCTCAGGAACCTGAGGCGCTGAAAGGGCAAATAATCATAGCTAGTGCTGTGAGCCTGGCCACAACTGCTGTGACAGTTGCAACATTCTGCAGAGATGGGAGAAGCAAATCAAAATCCCTGGCAGCAAATACCGGTGCCGCGGCTGGCACATGGGGATAGCCATGCTGTGACAGTTCAAACATTCTGCAGAGATGGGAGAAGCAAATCAAAATCCCGGGCAGCAAATACCGGTGCCGCGGCTGGCACATGGGGATAGCCACAAAAAAGAGCCACAGTGTGTCTTTGCTGTTGCTACAGGCATAGAGAAAAACCGTTCAGGGATCTAACCAGAGAGGCTGAATGGATGTGGAATGAGATCAGAGTTAAATTCGAGGATGCCTCCTCGGCATCTTCAGACATGTGTTGTAACTGAAGGGGAAAACTGGTCGGATCCTAGGAATGTTTGACAGAGCTTCAGAGCTGGATCACAGAGTTGCAGCATGCAGATACGGGGGCTTTCCCCTCACCTCTGGATAACTAAGTGCAGCCACTTTCAAACAGGGCTCTCACCCTTCTCCTTAGAGCAGGAGGATGCCTCGGCTCCCCTTTCGAGCCTCACCTGTCCTTACCCTCAGCCACAGCAGGCTCTGCGTAGAAGACCAA
>NW_010405315.1:55272-74780 GCF_000710305.1 Buceros rhinoceros silvestris | reverse complement strand
GCCGCCCCTGTCCTTCCCCCCAGCCACAGCAGCCTCTGCGTAGAAGACCAAGTCTCCCGAGGGGAAGGGAGTCGAAATACCCGGGACGCCTCACCCGACAGCATCTCTCTATCGCCTCCCCGACCCCTCCAGCGGCGAGCGTTGGGGCCAGCTCTGTTGCGTCCCGGCAGCGGCGCGTTGCGGTAGCGTGGAGTTTCCTCCCTGCAGCGCCCGGGTGTTGGGCTAGTCCCCGGGGAGCGCAGCATCGGAGGAAAGGCGAGACCGCCGTGCTGGACCGCTGCGACGGCGGCCGGTGAACGCCTGTAGTTTGTGTTGTGTCTCCGTCCTCCCCAGGCGTGCACACAGCTGCACACACTCACAGGTGTGTTCTCTACTATGCAGAAATCGGAAATCAAAGCAAGATTGGGGTTTCTTTTGCCAGGGCAGTTTTACCGGAGCAGTCCAGCCCTCTCCGCGCCCCGTTTTCCCCGGACGAGTGTTGTTTCGGGGCAGAGCAAAACCAAGTGCTGAAGGGGGCTGCCGGGCGAGCGAGGGACTGGAGACCTGGCCGACGCCAGAGCCCTGTTCCTTGGAGCTGCCTTCACGGCTTCGCTGGTATGTTCCTGCTACTGGGAGGAAGACGAGATCTTCATGCAGTAAGTGAGCTCGTCAGAACAGTGAGCAATTTGTATGAATAGCGATTTATTTTTCCGTCAAGAACGAATTGCTACTACAGTACACCGATTCTGAGTTAAAGATTTAAACAGCCACAAAACAAGGAACAATCCCCTCAGTGGGAGTCTTATGGTTTGCTCCCGGAATCTAGAATTATAAACTCAGGCAAATCTGAACGAATTTTACATTTAAAGGGGAAGTCAAATGACTCGGCAAGTGTTAAATTCTTTGAAAAGTTCATTTCAACTTAATGTTAACTCCCACAGAATCGACCAGTGTTTATCTGAATGCTCAAAAAATCCAGCCTACACCCCCCCTATGAACCGGGTGGCCGAATCCACCCCCCTCCAACCAGCTGCAGCTAGAACGCCTTAATAGCCAGTAAATTTAATCTTTTATCTGAATGCTAACAAAGAAAGGATGAATTCAGAAACCTTAAATAGACCTACTGTTGATTTCACCACAGCTTGAGACAGCCTTTTTTAATAATACAGTATTCCACATCTTTAGTGTGTTGTATCAAATTACATTTCCTCTTAAATGAGGAGATGGCAACATTTCTATTGCTTAGAATTTTAGACTGGCATAACCCAGCAATGAAATCGTTGTTATCTGAAGTTGTTTTAAATCCCTGCAAACGATGTCTGAACTAAGCCGTTTCTGTCCAGTACAACACAACTAATTATTATTAAGAAACTTCTTTGTGAGTTAAGAATTAAACTAAATGTCCTCAGGTTGGGAAATAGTACCTCTCTTTTAATCTTGTTCTCACTAATCCTGTTTGACTGTGATCTTCCCTAATATTTCCTGGACTTATTATCTGTAACTAAATGCATCATTTTTGGATGACCATAGTGTTCATACAGAACCTCGGTTTAAATGGAATTAAGATTCACAGTGTGTCTCGGCAATCTGAAGTAAAATACATTACAAACCAAGCACATTAATGCCAGGAAATGTAGGGATCCAGAGTTAAGGATAATTGCATTTAGAAATGTATATGTATTAGGCTGTGGGACTGCACAATTAAGACACCAAATAGACCTTATCTCTGCCTTGCGGTAGCATCACTACATGACAATGACTGCAGCAGTTTAGTATCTCTGTCTCTAGATGCAGATCCTTTTTTTCCCAAGATATCTTTTCTAAAGCATGCTTAAACTGCTTCTTTCCAAAAAAGTGTGATGCTAAAAGAAGATTAAAACGTTAAAATCAACAGTAACTGTTGCATGGCATCCTTAGGTTGCAGAGGTAAGAGTGCTTGGAAACGTTGAATTTTGAGTGTTCCAATATATTTATGTATTTATATTCTTTTGTAACTTAATTCTGAAATTCTTTGATTTATCATACTTTCCAAAAAATAACTAAGGCATCCATATAAAGTTCTTCTTTCTTCAGTTACTGGCTATATACCCTTAGGTTTCCACCACCTTACTGTCATTCTTGTTTTGCTTAAGAATTCTTTTTTAAAAGTAGTCTTATTTTTGTGACATTCATACTTTTTTTTTTTCTTTTTTCCCCAGGTCTATTAATCAGATGAGAGCTTGAAGACTTTGCAGTCTTGCTGCACATCAAAACAGCAGCTAGAAGAGGACAACCCTAGAACAGTTTAAACATCTTTCTTGACTCCTGTCTTTGACCTTCTTGTTTCAAGTGCTAAGACTATTTACCTCCTTATTGCCATCTCAGGGTACCATGCTTGTTCTTTACATGTGTAGTGAACAGGACTTCTGGTATTAAGTATTTGCAACAAAGTGGTATAAATGCAGAGAAGTGACTTGTTGGATTTGTCTGTTTTGCAGAAAGAAAAAAATAATCTCCCCAAATAACCAGGTTTCAGATAGAATTGCAAGAGGTCTGCTCTCATTGCAGTAAACTACCTGCAAACATTCATGTACACAAGAGATATCAGTAATGTGTGTTGGACCCCAAAGATTCCTCGGAGGGAAGGAATCCTCTTGAAGAAGAGATCAAATAGAAGTCAAATGAGTAACTCTTGATAGAGGGTTAACCAGAGTGGCACAGAACTACGGTAGATGATTTTCTAACAGTATTTAGAGGTTTAAGCTTGCTTCCCTGGGATTTTTGCATGTGATTTCAATGAATGTGAAACTGGCCTTCAAGGGCAGAATCTATCGCTCCTCTTATCCCAGCAGCACACATCTCAACTTGTCTAACCTTTCATGAAGAAACTCAAAACGTGATAAATTTGCTTGGATTTAAGTTTTGTTATGAACATAGTTCTTGGCCTCACTGTGAGGAGTTTCCTGAAAGCTTGGGGTAAAGCAGAGCCAAGTTTGGCCTGTTCTGCCTCTCTCCCTGAGCACCAAGCTGACGCTGTGGAGGGGATTTTGTTCCAAGTGTTTAAACCTGTGTGGCTTTGCTTGGGTTTCGCTTGGAGTGTTCAGGTTCACTGAGCCTGCAGACCACTTTGAGGAACCAAGACCTCAGCAGTGAGGGTTCACTTTTCCCAGCAAGGGGAGGCACTTGGGAGGCTTGACCAGGGCCAAACTCAGCTCTGCCTTTGTATTCTCTCCATGGGAAACTGATGCACAGAAGACCAGACCATCAGAACAGAACAGACTTGACTCTGCAGGGAAAAGATCTAGCCTGATGGCCAGGTCAAAACAGTCAGAGGTCCTTACAGCACCCATCTCATTTCTTTAAGCCTTTTTGTTGACTAACCAAATGAGTTGCATGTCTCTTGGGATTTTTTTATTATTTACTTTTAATTTAAAATAAGCATGAATGAAACCCCATAACCCAAATATGTATATACCATGGGGATTTGCAGGCTTTGAAACAAACTTTCCAGCTGCCTTCTCCCTCAGCACAGTCTAGGGGCCTCATGGTTTTGTCTATATTAGCAGCTTGCGTGGTGCAATAACAAATCTATAGAGCAGAACAGTCATTCCATCCCCTTTCAAGGGTTTTTCTTTAGTCTAGCTGTATTCTTGTTCTATGGACTGAGTTCCTATTTTGCAACTGAGTACATGCCCTTCTGGGGTTGATTTTATGACTTTGTTTCATCCCACAGCAATCTAATTTACATGTTCAAACAACTCTGCAATGCAAAGTAAGTAAGGATAGGGCTTCAAAAAGCCCATTCCAAGAGCACATCCCTGTTCCCAATTAAAATTCTAACATAGGTGCAACCTCAGAGCCACAGAAGCCAGATTTGTAACCTCCACGACCCGCGGTACCAGCCGACAGCTCCCCGGGCTGAAGGCGAGGGTGGGCGCAGCAGCCGGTTCGGTGTACTGGGGTGCCCTCTAGTGACTGGAGACTGGGCACGGGAAGAAAATCAAACACCAGCATCAGCCTCTCGTCGAAATTTGTATTTCGCTTCTGGTTTTGTAAAGCCTCTCTTTCTTTCTTTTTTTTTTTTTTCTTTTAACCTCTCCCTTTTTCTGAGTATTCAGAAAGTTTCCGAAAATTGGATTTTTTCTTAAATGCGTTTTTATCACTTAAGGAGACCATTATTTTAGTGTCATTTTGAAAAAAGTCCTATTTAAACCATTAATATAGCCATTTTAGGAAAGAGTAACCACAGAGTTACATCACATAAAAGCCCAGAGTAATAGGTAAGATAAAAATGAACAAGGAAAAAACCAATTGGGTGGGAGGGAAAGGATAGCATGCTGTGTTCCCAAAACCAGGCATTAGTGCCTGGGCAGCACGTACACTGAGTTCACGGAGGGCTGGTGAGGTAGATAACGTAAACCACATCTAGTTTGTATTTACAGATTTGTTCTCCAGGCTACAGGCAACTGTGTTAATCTCACGCTAAAGCAAGAACCAGCAAACAGCTTGTTTATTGTTACGGAAAAATTTCATTTGTTGGAATTGTTCTGACACTTGTCATCTAAAGTTGCCAGATGGTAAAAATGTTTAGTTTGCAATAAACAATCATTAACATCATTAACATACATGTCACTCACTCAACAAGGACATGTGTCTTACAGGACTAGATCTAACTGGGATGTGGGAGATTGGAACATGCCAAATCCTATCATTTCCTTACTTGTTGGAATTGTGTTTTATGTACTGGATCTTATAAGCAAAAGTTGATTGTGTAAACCAAGGTTTTAAAAGTCAGCTCCTGAATCTTTGCTCACTTAAAGGGAAATACTCAGCCAGAAATGAGTCCCTGACGTACACACCCATGGCCTCCACTCCCCCAATACATTAGGAGAAACATCAGCTCCTCATTTCTCCTCTTTTGAATCTGTCTGGTTTTGTGGCTGCAGCTACTTGTCCTAATTCTGGTTCAGAATTTGGGTGTGAGTGTATGTTTCAGGAGATTATCACTCTGCATACTGAAACAGAGAGGGAATGAGACCAGCTGGGACTCCTACTGTATCTTTCAACCTAATGGAACCCCAGCTGCTTATAAAACTTCAACCATCCACAAAGAGCTTCCAATAGTTACTTGGTTACAAGACTCGGAGAAGTACAGTAAAGATATCTAGCCCTTTTTTCTCCTAGTGCAGGGTCATTTCTGATTGAAGGTTTATTGTTATTGTGTTCAATCTGTGCTTAAAAGTTTCTAGAGATTCAGCTTCTATTTATTCCCCCAGGAGGCTTTTCTATAGTCCAACATGTCCTACTATCAGAATTTTTTTCCCTCTAATATCTCTATTTTTAGCTCCTCCGTTCTGGAGTGTAAAAATTCTATTTATACACATTTGCTACTTCGCAATATTCCTACCTGGAGGTGTTTCCTATCTCCTCTTTGACCCACACAACCAAATGATAAATGCCCATGTTATTTCATTGCCCTATATCATGAGTCCCAAAAGTGTGTTGCTCTTTTTGTATCTGAGTTCACACATAGGGACTGACATGAGCTGATGGGCAGGTGGGCTTATATTTTCAAGTATCTGTGGCTTTGTTAGCTCATCAAAGGCAGTTTGGCAGCTATTTTCAACCTTGGCCAAGAGCATGCAGGTAAGAAAGTCATCCAGACTGAGTTTCACATCAAGAAGTTCAGCCACGATTTTAATTTATTAGATTGGAACACAGTTGTGCAAATGGTAACCATGTAAGAAGTGCTCAAAATTTTAGGAGTTCCTCAAAATTACTGACCTTGAAAAATTAGTATATTCATAACTGTTCATCTGCAGGAATTGGTTCCTCAAGACTTGCTTCATTCAGTGAAAAACACGGAGATCTAAACAACAAGGCTATTTAGAGATGGTTTTGCATTTCTCCTCATTTACAGTGATTGCTCACATTTTTGAGAAAGAGACCTAGCACAAAATGCTTGTGTGTGTGTAAACCGCTGCACCTTCTCTCTTATGAGAAATGTGAGAGTCATTTTGTTTCATTATGTATACTATAAGCTAATCTTTAAGAATATCAGCCTCCCACAAGGGACTAAAGTACGTGTTTAAATTTGGCATAGTCACCCCCTTCACACATGCAATATAATCAATTCCCCAACACCTGCAGCAAAATTGACTTACAGCTTTTTTGGTGTGTGTTAGTTTAGTGTGTACGTGAAGCTCTGACAGCATATTCCAGGCTGAGGGCCCTGTCCTTGGCCCCACACCCACTTTGTAAAGCAAACACAGCGCAGAGGTGTCAACATTTGTTAGAGCTCCGCTGCTCGGAAGTCCCAATGTGCAATGAAGTGCCCACACACAATCCACCCAGTGCATTAGATCTCTTCCTGCCCTGGTGCAGCTCTCTTAGTGGTGTTTGGGGACCACACTGATGTTGGACCCCAACTCAGTGTGTTACAGTCTTGAGAGGGGGAGGACATCACCAACTGAGCACAAACAGCTAACAGGCACTACAACATTTACCAACACAAAGAACCTAGCGAAAGACACATGAGGGCAGTACAAAGGCTGCACTAGTTCGGATCAAAGGTCTACATAATCTAGAATCCTCTTTTCAGCCATGGTCAAGAGCAAATGCTCAAGGGTGGAGGGCAAGCATTGGCTGAGACTTCCTGCAGCATGCCCTCTAGGCACATGGCCAAGAATCTGGGCTCAGCTCCAACAAGGATGTGGAGCTCCTAACTTCCCACTGATTTTTTCAGCAGTTCCAAGCAGATCTCACACAATTTGATTTCATCAGGGAATCAGAAACTTCAGTAGAAACAAAGAACTGCAGGATATAGACTCTACTTTTTAAAAATTTTGCATCAGTGTCCCTGAAAAACAGAATTCATCTCCCACCTCTGATTATAAAGAGTTTTTCCAATTCCTGCAATATCAGAAAAACTGCAGACCCAATTTATTCAAGAGTAAATGTCTGCCCTGAAGATAAAGTCAAGAATACCTGGAAATGAGGGTAATATTAAACCTTACTCTTCCAGCAGAAGCTGACTGCATTATCCCTGCGCACTAAAGTGCCTATCAATAACCTCAGGAGAAAAGCCAAAGGTAGAGTTGCCAAGACAGCATGCTCCAGAAAGCCAGGGAATTTAGAACAAAGAGAAGTTTTAGACTTGCAGGATTGGTCCTAGAATGCTAAATCCAGGAGGTTATAATAGAGTTTCTCCCTATGAACAGCTGGCAGCTTGTAGTTAACTAGTTTTTCTTGTGAGGAGGAACAAAATTAATTTCTATAGTGTGCCTATCTCAGGACACAAATGTTTCTTGCAATCCCTTCTCCCAGAACAACTCCACAGCAAATGTCCCCTGCTCCTGTAACTGGGAAGGAGGGGAAGGAATGCACCTGGACCAAGCCACTCTGCACAAAGGGCCAGTATCTGATGTGCTGGCTCATAAATGACACAGGAAGAATTTATCTGGATTTACAGCCTCGTCAGTTCCACAGGGTCTGTAGGTTTTCCTTTTACATTTCTTGGAGGTGTTGTATGCGCTCTCAAACAGGAGATCTGAAGTGGAAATAAAAGCCTTTCAGATCTCCCACAGAAGGTAGCTTTTTCCTCATAAGCAAACACCCTGACCAGGTGGACTGCCTGCAGCTCTATTGCAGGAGCAAGAGTAAGTTGTGTAAAGGTCATAAAAACCCTTGGGTCTAGCTTTTATTTGTGGAAGAGAAACCCAGCTGGCAGATGCTTCTTTGCACTCCTAATGTGTGCCAGTGCGAGTGAACCTGCCTGAGAGTTGTCTACAATATAGGTGAAGATGAAATCAGCTGCGTTGGCTATATACAATACATCTTTATGTAGACGTTGCTGTGGAGTTCTTTATGGGGATGTCTTAGCACCTCGCAGACCATACCTTAAGAAAGAGGGGTCAGTTCCCTGAATGTAGACATCAGGCCATTGTAGGTCTGTGGGGTTCCTGCCTGGCCTCTGGCTGCCATCTCGCTTATACCCGGGTCTGTAAGCTTATCATCACCTGTCAGGAATGTTGCATTCCTGAGCTGTTCCAAACAGCATTAGGATCCTATATCTAGGCACTCAAATCCCACCTAAAAGATTCTACCCTGGCTTTTTATTCCTATTTTAAGGATGGAGGAACCAAGGGAGAGTGTTATTTTGGACAACACCTGCAAAGGCATTCTCGCATTCAAGGTGAATCAGTGTCTGGAAGGCCAAACCTTGCATGCTGAAGATGCTGGGTGCTGCCAGTTGCAGCTGATCTCAGTGCCTGGTGTGAGTGTTCTGGCCTTTGGAAAACAGGTACTGAAGGAGCACTATGGCACTAAGAGCTAATCATGGAATTTGGGATTATACAGTATTAAAGACAAGGCTAAGCCCAGGCTGTCAAGCAGTGCAGTTTCCTGCCATAGCTGCAGTGATCCTCAGCTAGAATGGTTCCTTGTGAAAGCTGAGAAACTTGCAGATGTTGCCAGAGATAATTAATATTCTCTGTCTTCCATTTACCTACACCAAGTTGTGGAACTGATGCCAAGACCCCTGTGGGACACAAGACAAACATCCATATAGCACGTGCATGCTCTTGCACATTGACTGAATTGCCCTGGACATACCTGTGTTGCCTTTAACACCTGAGCACACGCACACTTACACATGCAGCACCACAAGCTGCTGCATTTAACTGCTCTGTATCTTCAGCTCTACCTAAGCTCAACTTGCTTTTAGTTTCATGCTCAGGGCAAGTGGTTAGGGGATGTTGCAGTGATGTATGCAGCTTACAGCCAGCAGCCCTGGGAAAGTACCTCAGGCGTCTATGGGGAAGCGTAGCGTTTCTGGCATGTACATATGCAAGGCAGTGGCAAATAAAACAAACAAAAGCGGCTGAAGCGCATGGCATATCATCTTCTGTCTTGACTGACACAATGACAGTTGCACTGGAGCACTGACTGAGAAAAAGAGGAATGATATGGCTGATCTGTATTGCCCCTTCTTTGCCGCCTGGGGCCTCGGGAGGAAATTGCTGGGAAAAGATCAGCACTAAAACACACCAAGCGCAGTTCGAGGCATGGAGAGTTCAAGGCTATCAGATCCTTGGTGGCCTGGGACTGCTGCTTCTAGAAAGGTCAATACAGAAAGGATTAACTTGCTGGCAAAGGGCCCAGTGAGTGTGGGGCTTCCTTCCAAAACCTCCCAGCCTGAAGGGCTTTATTCAGGCCTAACTCCAGATGCTACAAAACAAGAGGAACAGGAATTTCCCAAACATTTACTCTACTAGGGCTGTGAGGCTGGAAGACAGAGGGGGAAGGTCATGCTCATGTGGGAAAACAGCCCAGAACAGCAAAGTAAGATGCTGCTGTGAAGCAGTGGCACAGATAGAACAAGTACTACCTGTACTTGTGCATGGACCTGACTCAGTGATGTCAGCTTCCTTTAACCTCCACTGCCCACAAACCCAGAGGCTGCTTATGACATCTCAGCAGCTTGCTCTTCTGTCCAGTCTTTCCCATTTCTTATCTCTGTCACCTTCTTATCCTTCTTGCCACTCTTTTGCCCACCTCACACATTTATACTTATTTGATTTCCAAATTTTTAAATTTTTGTTCCCCTAGCTCCCTACTTCTCCCTGCCTTTTCCCTCCTTTTCTCTCTTCATTGTCCTGCTCTGCCTCTGTTTTGCCTCTCCCTTTTTTCATCCGTAGCCTGCCCTTCCCAGGAGCTCCACTCCACTGAATGCACATACTAGAAGAGTAGGTCCCACACAGTCCATTAGAGATGTGCAAGCAGTAACATTGCCTTTGGGCATTCAGAACCTGCACTTTATGAGACGCTTCCCAAGAAGTCCCATGAAGACCCTCCTGAGCAATGCCCATGCACTCAGGAAGGAAAGCTCAGAAATATCTGCCATCCATGTCCTCTGCTCTGTGGAAGTGTCTCTGTCCCACTGGACAGTTCTTTCAGCATCCCTGTGTGACCTTCAGACAATACTAGCTCCTCTCTCATATTTTCTTAGAAAACATTTAATTTATGAGAGATGTAAAGCTGTGGAGGTTAAAAAGTACATCAAGGTTTGTGGACGCTAAGGTTACACAGTACAGGGAAGGATCTTTTGGGCTGAGTCCAGACCCTGTTATCACACAAACAACCCTCTTATTCTGCACCTCTTACCCAGTCTGCTGGCAGACTCTTCCAAAGCCTGTCTGCTTGAAAAGTTGTTTCTCTTAATTTCTGCCTCAATTTTTCCTTCATCCATTTAACTTATTCTTGCATGATACAGTCTGCGGCATAATGAATCTCTTCTCCCTCACTTACAGAGGAAACTTTTAGCTAGACTTTTGGGGAGTTTACGCAGATTTAGTAATGAAAAACTTTTTGGTGTTTATATGCCCAGTGAAGTTACTACAAAAGTCACAAGTGGAACTACCAACTTCAGCCCTATCATGCAATCTTCAGTGTCATCCTTCATCTATTTCCACTTGAATGGGGTTATCTAGCTGGTGCCATCTAACTCTGGAAGGTTACACTTCATTTAGATGTAGGGAGTAAATTCTCAACTCCACTGATACTCCATCTTCTAACAGCAGGGCTAAAAGGGCACAGGATTGTTTATGTTGATTTCAGACTCAATCACAATGTATGGTTTTGCCTGAGTGGAAGTGCAGAACTGGAGCAGCTGGCAGAATTCAAGAAAACTATAGGGTTCCCTTTAGATCAAAGACAGACGCTTTCTTCATTCCCACAAATTATGTTAAGGAACTCTGTTGTATGCTTCAACCAAAAAAAGTCACGGTTTCCTCCCCCACCTCTTCTCTCTTTTTGGTTGGATCTGATTGAAAATTTGTCATCAGAGCTTTTTCAGTGAACATTTGGACTCTTGATGAAGGGAAAAAAGGTCTCAGTGCCATTGGAAACATTCAATTTTTCACTGGGTAAACAAACCAAATTATTTTTAGATAAGAACAGCAGAGTCAGGGGAGAAGAGCAGGAAAATTTAGGGTCTCAGTGGAAAGTCAGTATGTTTTGTGTCAAATTGGAATATTTTTCAATAAGTTGTATGAGCTCATCAAATGTTCCTTAATTTCAGCTTCTGAAAATCTCTAGTAACAACCCAAAAAAGTGTTGAAAAATAACAATTGGTGTCTGTTTGCCAGTCTGCTGACTCTGTTGGTCTTAGTCATAAGACTAAGATTTCTGAGTGAGGATTTGTCTGAAGTTGAGATACGCGCTTTTACCTGCATTGCAGAGTTAAAATTTTGTTTCAAGGAATCCAAATTTAATCCCACTTCTTGACATCATATGGGGTTTTTGAAACTGTTAGATAGCCCATTTGCTCATTACCTATCAGAGCAGGCATATGCAGTATTAGCAGAAAGCTCCCTTCTCTTCAAAAAGCTCCCAATACAAGGAGAAAAACCTTCCTCTTCTCATGGACAGCCAGCAGCAGAATATTGCACCCAGAAGCTGAGAGCCTGTGTGGTGTGTAAGTCTGCCTCTTCTTCAAGCACCTGGGAATTATCTGGTGTCTTGATAATCTGTTTCAGAAATAAGGCAGCTTGAGCCCTTATAAACTGAGATAGAATTGTTGCTGGAGCAGAAGGGAGAGTGATCTGCAGCTGAGCAAATCTGGCAGCAAGAAGACACTTGAACCTGCCTAAGCAATCCTGGCATCCAACAGTTGGCAGTACTCATGGTCGGACTACCAGATACTGGAGATACAGATATATTCACGCTTCAGGCTGGAGAATCACTGTTAAATCAAAAGTCGGTTTTTTTTATAAAAGCCACTCAGAGGATACGAGCGCCACCAAATCCCACCCTGGATTCAGTTTGGTAGTGGTTGTGAAGAGAGGAATAACCTGGAGAGCAAAGCCAGGTGAGGTCTGTATGGAAATGTAATACAGGTCTGGTGCCAGGGCTTTGAGGCAGATGGGACTCTTGGAGGAGTTTCATTTTGATGTCAGGCTGCTCTCCTCTGCAAGAGCCGGTGATGAATTTTGCACCACTGAGTTATGCTGTTCGATGTGACTGTAGCTCTGTTTATTTTGAAATCTTGCTGTGGTGGAGGGAATTTACGAGCCAGCAATATTTCTACTTTATGGCACTTCCTTCATCCACATTCCTTCGTCTGGTCATTTACATGGGCTGGGCCCGTGAGGGGAGGTCAGGGGGGCACCCGAGTGGTATCTAGAGGCTCAGAATGGAAACATGTTTTCTCACGCAAAGATAAATAAGGGAGAAATGTTTCCATTGCAGAAGAGGAACTGCTGGGTTTGCAGCAGAAACCGATCAGGGAACAGCAAGCTGCCCAGCCAAGGCCATTAACAGCATTTAATGACAGTCACACACTGTACATAACAAGCCGACTCTAGTAACACTCTCTTTGGCTTTGTCACATTTAAGTTTGGTTGCTTTAAACAGTCAGCAGCTGAAATGCAAAATACAGATGCAGTTATATCTGAATTTGAATGAACAACCAAGGAACTATCTGAGGTGCAGGCAAATGTCTCCCCTGGGTTACATCTGGACATAAAATGGCCACTCTCCTTGCATCATAGTTGAGGATTTTACATTTGAAGAGGCAACAGACAAAAAAATAAGTTCTCCGTACTTATTCCCCATCCCTGTCCTTCTCAGGAGGTGAGCATCCCAGCTGGGAATAGTTCATCCAGAGCTGCCTGAAAACTCTACCATCTAATTTCCTCATGTAAGCTTACTGCAAAATGAGAAAGAGATCTGTGAATTTTAAGTATACAAACCCACAGACATTCCCACCAAAAGATCAAACAATCAGTGAAGCTTGAGAGGTCTACAGGATCAGCACAGTCTTACTAACACACCAAGAGCACCCAAAAGAGCAATGTGACTAGCATTAGAGCTGGGGTAGTTCTTCTGATCAGGCTCCAGTTTCCAGCTGGGTCAGCAAGGTTTACACAGCGATGTAAACTTATGGGAAGCTTTGTCACCGTGTCCCTTACCCAGCGCAAAAGACTGAGCTCAACTGATGTTATTTGGCTGTGTATACCTGCACTACATATCTGACCTTCAGTTCAGAGGACTTCCCTCCTCCACGTGCATGCAGAACACCACCTGCAGTGAAGGGTCTCAGTCACTTCAGTACTTTCCACATATTTGTTATGAGTCCTCTTGGTCTTGCTTCTGCCTTCCCACCCCAAGATGGCTGTAGTTCTGCTTTAGATTAAACAAGCAATTCCCTAACAAGCAGTTTTTCATATGTCCTACAATGACAGACAATACCTCAGAAATGTACAAAGCATTGATTTTTCTGAGGTTGCTAGCTACAGCACGTGGTTTAAATCAGATCTTGGTCCATGACAGTGGCATAAGGGAGAACCTCACTTAATGGTAGCGAAGGAAGCACATCTCCCTTTGTTAATCACACACAGATTTCCAGTTGGGAAGAGGCTGGGCTGCCCATTTGTCCTTCATTATGTAAACCATAAACACACACTTAGATACACAGAGCTAGTCCACTCTAATCATCTCTCAAGAATTCCAGATTTCTTCTCTGCAATCCAAAGACCTTGCCTAAAAATCTATAAGAACAAGCATTCTTTCTCATCCTATTCTCATCTTTTCCTGACTGAGCTGAAAGGATCAGGTTCCCAAGGAAGCTGATTTTGAGTTCCATGTAGATGTTCTTATCTAGTAAGTGTGGCAGTGTCATCTGCAGGGACTTTAACATTCAGCAAGCTTGATTCTGTGACATCCCCTTTTACTCTGCTGCTAAAACAGCCCGTGTGAATGCTCTTTATCAGGTACAGTGCAAAGCCAACCAGATTAGCTTATGCCACCTCAGAGAAGCAGCTTGGTGTTGCCCTGAAAGGCAGGAAGAATGCTCATCTAAATCTGTTTCACAGCTGGATAGTTGTGAGATAATCTCTTCTCACTGAAAGAGGTTCAATGGTAAATGGTTGGACGGCAGCGTTACCCTAAATTGCCATGCCATTTTAACAGCTATGTCAAAATCTAAATCAGATGGGACATTTCTAAAGGTACAAAACAAAATTAAGGGTCTGTTTCTCAGTGTCTCTCATGAGGACTTGGACACCTCATAGATATTTGTGTCTTTGAAGAGAGAATTCAAATACCAGACATTTGGGTCTTGCCTGAAATATCCTTGCAAAGTTTTTTTTGGCAAAGCCAATTTTACCAGAAAGATTCAGAGAAAACTTTTAAAATTCCATTTGCCATCAGATGTAACTCAGACACGACATTTGTAATGTAATCAGAGCAGGACTGCTGATGTGAACAAGAGTGTTGGCAGTGACTTCCATGGGACCAGGATTGGGTCCAGTTTTCACGTTTCCTAGGCATTCTTGGCTAAACATTATTTTCTATAAAGAAGCATTTGTTTGGACACCAGATGTTCGAGTAACCTCCTGTCATATTTTGTCTGCATCCCAGCTCTCCCATCTGTGGTCTGAAGTGTTACGAGGAAAAAAATGGAAGGATTTATTTTGATCTCACTTCCATCTGTTTTACACTTCGCTGACTCCCCGCTTGATTTGTACCACTGTTTGAGAACAGTGCTAAAGCATAGCGGGTGCAATTCTGGACGGCTCATACCAGTGTAAATCCAGAAGACGGGAAATTTACTCTGAGCTGACCTTAGGCAATTATTTGCAGAATTATTTGAGATAAACAGATGTGATCCAGGAAATCAGCAAACCCTGTGTGGGCACTTGTTCAGGGAGAACATCTGCTATGAAACACTTCAGTTATTACCAGTGCTTAACAGATGGGCACTGCTGAGGTTAATGATTGTGAAATATGAACTTTACAATGTTTCTGAGCAAAATTACTACAGCACATCCAGCACTGACATCTCTTTATTTACTCACAAAGTGCTCTGAAGGCAGCCCTGACCTGGAAGCCCTGAAGCTTTTGCATCAGTGCCAGCCTTGGCTACAGGATAGGAAACAGGAGAACTTCCCTTAATGACTGTGAATATAGTCAAACTTATAAGACGGTCTGGTCTGGGACAGAGTAACTCCCCGGGTCATTGATGGCAAATACTTCTTATAGTGTCAAAATAGCTGTGTATGCTGGGATGGATAGAAATCTTCCCCTTCCAGTTACTAAGAAATTCTCTTCTACCCCAGGGCTTGCCTGCAATGTAATTCTCCACAGGTGATGTAGACAGGGGATGTCTAAGGACATAGAATCATTCTCACTAGTTTGAAATCAGCCAAAAGTTAGTGTCAGGGAGGTCTGTGTGGGCACCTAAGATTAATCTGGAGTTTGCACCCACTTCCATAGCTCAGATATTTGCCTATCACTGCTGAGTGGGTGAAGATGCTTCTGGAGGCAGTTAAAGACTCCTGGTTCCAGGATTTAATTCTCTAAGCACTTTGCGTTGCAGAATCCCAGCTGGAGGCAGCAGGATCACCAGCATAGGAAACACGGAGACTTGAATTCCAAATGGGTAAAAGGTATCCAAGAACCATATGGAGAAAGGCAAAACAAAAAAACCCCCCAAAACCAGCCAACTGTCCAAGAAATTCAGAATGATGAGAACCTTCTGCTTCCATCTTCACTCTGGCTCAGCAAAAATGAGCATCTGATCCAAGGCAGTGAGGGGTCATATTTTATCCCTTCATTCTCAAAGCACTTTGTCGGAAAGAAATCTTCAACACAGGAAACAAGAATTAACAGAGACTGCAATAATCCTTGCTACAAATGAGATGGACCTAGTACGTCTCCCAGTTGCACCATTGGAAATTCACCAAGGGAAGGTTTTTGGACAAAAAGATTCTCCAGGGCCTGGTGCACAAACTACGTCACAAAGAATACAGGAAGTTGTCTGCAATGTAGCATTAACATTTTTTTAAAGGAGACCTGAAAATTTCCATGCTTAGTCCAGAACAAAATTCCCTGATGCTCAGCTATCCTGTTCCTCCCCAGGCCTGGCTGATCGACCAATCCTAACAAAGCCAGCAGCCCAAGGTGATATCATTTGCTAAGTATGAAGTTTGGGATTGAAATGCCTTGTTCTTTCTCATTTTGCTTGCCAGTATTATCCCTCAGCTCTAGTCAGGGCCTCTTATTTGCCTGAGAACTAAATTTAACCAAAATAGTAATAAAGATATTTTGCATTCTCATCTGACACTAAGAGAGAAGAATTAGTGGACAGATTATTGGCATGTGGAATGATCTCTTTTCAGACTTTCTGTAATAGCGTAGTTATTAAATTCAAAGATCATTATTAATGTGCCATTTAGCTTGTTTTTGAAGGGTGGAGGACGGGCTGAGAATACACGGACAAAGAGACCGAGGGGAGGAAGCTGGAACTTTACTGGCAGCAGGCAGGGAGACAAACCCCAGCTGTGCATGGAGCACACTTTGATGTATTCATAAGGCATTGAGATAGCCCAGTCATTTCCAAATGTATTTACTCACGGTGGCAGTCCAGCCAGTTGGTGTGTCTGTGTTCTGGGCTGGGAAAGATCTCTGGTCAGCAGAAGAACATGATCCTGGATCTGGGGCTGTGAAGAAGTCTGGCTGCCTGTTGATGTTATAGCTAACGTCTCTCGCTAAAAGTGTGAGGGTTTGCTTTTAAATTTTGCTTTTATGACAGCAAGACCTAGTATGAGTTTGAGGGATGTAATACTCAGCTGCTTTGTTTTCCTTGCACTAAGAGGGAAGTGAGTATGAGAGCTGAGATGCTTTGGGCTCACTTGAGCACAAAACGCCAAATCCAGATTTCTCTTTTTCTCTCTTTTTGAACTCTTTTTTTATATCACAAGAAAGATATTCCCTCACCTCTGAACTGAAACTGCCTATCAAACAGAAGAGGTGAATAATAATAGCGTACAGGAGACAGTTTTCAAGCTTCCTCACTCCCACCAAGTGAGGAATTAATTCTTCACAAACCTTTTCAAATCCCTCCAAGTCTTCAATATTAGACTTATAAATGCTGTACAAATGAGGGCTGTGCAGAGCCTGGGTTCTCAACACTCTTATGGCATCACAATCCAATTATCCTACCATCGGTTTAGCCCACGCCATTTCTCTGATGCCCAATAGTGCACGTGAGCTGAAGCAGGCCTGGCAGTGACCCCAGATGACTCTAGTAATGAAGAGGAGCCTTTAGTCCTCTTTTGGAGACCCATGAAGGCACTCATGAAGTTACCACTCCATAAAGGTACTCACTTCATGGCATAGCTCTTGATTTCTCTTGCTAACTGTTGTCTTTGTGGACCCTGTTACACAATGTTTAAGGTTGTACCAAGGCTCAGAAGGATATTGTAAAACCATCTGACACTGTTCAGTCCTGGGACAGATAAAGGTGCTGGTTCTCACCTGACAGATGCAACACTCTCTGCCAAATTCACATTCCACATCTTCCCTCACACTCTGTCTGAACCGTCCTGATGCAACTGAAACTATGTACACATCCAAGGGAGCAGCTGTTATTAATGTATGTGATACAAGAATGAAAGTGCTGGCTACACCTTTTTGAGAAGGCTACACCTTTTTGCACTTGGTCAGGATCAGCCAGGTCACATCTCCCCTGGTGCACCACAGCAGCAGCCTGTGTCATTGTGCCCATGACACGTTGGCCACTCCGGATTCACTCAGCAAACCCTTACCCAGCTGGCAGAGAGCACCAAGGGCATTTGATAATTACCTTCTAAAGTCTCAAGCTCCCAGCAGGTGCCACCTGCTGTGGCAAGTCCCGCCATATTCAAAAAGAGCCTCTTTGCTCCCCATCAGTTTTGATGCTCTTTTTATACTTCAGTGCTCTTCTCAGATACAACAACCAGTGCCACCGCAGGGTGGAGGGGGAGAGCCCTGCAGTGGGAATGGATGCTGCTTTCTTTAAAAATCCTTTCTATGAAAGATTCCTCTGGAAAGAAAGTTTTGCCTTTGGCTCAAGATCTCCTGTGCCTGGACAAGGCATCTCAGCAGATAGAGTGCCCCGAAATAGAAATAATGGAAACAGTGACGGTACCTTCATCTAGCAGGCACGACTGACGCTGCTGGAGCAGCGGGCTCTTCCCCTGCAGCATGAGAATACAGTGTGTCTCATGGGAAACTGCAGACCTGTAACCCTGACTTGTGAGTGCCAGGCCTTACAAATGGGTTGTGATGGGCTGACGCAGCTTCACAGATTCTCTCCTGACTGCTGCCCTTTCATACCTCATTATTCATGTTTATTCTGAGGTATACGCTTTGGCTGGGTGGGAGAATATGGATTTTCTTTACCATTTTTTTCTTTCTAGTAATCAGTGATCAGAGTTCCTATTCCTCCTGTAGGCCAAATTCAAAGACTGATGTACAAGACAGTGTAAGATGGACTTTGTATGTTTTTCGTATCTCCTATCAACATCCCAAGGCAGATATGAAAAACACTCTAATTACATACCTAGGGCAAAACCAAGCATCATTTCAGTTAGAAAACTTGTCTCTGGCTGGCATCTTTTTGCATGCTTCTTTTATCTTTTCTTTTTATGCTTTACTTCTCTGAGCCTCTCACGTGATGAATCATACCAATCTATGAATAATACCACTCTTAGCCTTAACTTCACAGATAATTCAGGTCAAATTCAGAGGTGATACAAAGGAGTCAAAGTGGAAGAAATGACAGAAGTCTTCCATGTCATGCAGCTGTCAGGAGCCTGGAGGAGGGTATGACACATGCAAAACTGGACTGTCTCTATGACCTTCCTTTACCAATGTATCTTTGTAAAACTGCTTAACAGACAAACTAAGACAATAATTTCTCATACAAAGGTTTTGCAATTGTTATACTCCTGCTATAAACTATTGGTGAAATTATTCAGAATAGGATCATTTATCTTGCTGCCTTCAGTCACACAAAGACTAAACATCCTGAAGAATAAGGCATCGTCATATAGGAAAAAATTAGTAAGACAGCCCTCTCCTCAGGGCAGCTAGCATGGCTGTAGCATTGGTGATTTTGCACTATTTGCATTGAATTCACCACAGAGACTTCCAGAATGGATAATAATGCGCTCAAGTCTTCACCCACACACTAGAGTAGGAGGCTCCTAATCCTATAGGACTTTCAGGATTAAGCCTATTTTAATTTCTGTAGCTCTTTCTCCTGTCACAAAGAAGAATCCTTGCTGCTGAAGGTCGGTCAAATGCTCTCCTCTTTATTTTTTTTTTTAAATGGCTGCATAGTTTTGTGAGCAGTAATAGTAAAGTTTATAGCGGTGCAGGTAAGAGAGGGTTAAACAAGTTTTATGTTCTGAGCACCTAAAAGGGTCAAGGGGTCATTTCCTTCACGTGTAACCATTTGACCAGGTGCAACTGTGGAATTTTCACTTCCTCAAAAGCCTGGAGGTATAGATTATTTCCCAGAGGGGCACAATCAGATTTAATGACCCAATATTCCTTGGACATGGCAAAACTTAAAAATATTGGGCACACAGCAGCTGGAGAGAGTGCAGAGGTTTGTTTGACAGATATCACCATCAGCCCTAGCCTCAATTCTACGTGATTCATCATTTAGGATTAGAGAGGAAACAGAAAGGGAAAAGTCTCTGTCTGAATCCTGCTGCAGT